>NC_047153.1:1251328-1351328 GCF_009819705.1 Hippoglossus hippoglossus | reverse complement strand
GACTGAGCAGAGAAGTCAATCCTCCGGAGGTGGAGGAGGAGGAGGAGGAGGAGGAGGTGGAGGAGGTAGAGGAGGAGGTGGAGGAGGAGGAGGTGGAGGAGGTGGAGGAGGAGGTGGAGGAGGAGGAGGAGGAGGAGGTGGAGGAGGTAGAGGAGGTGGAGGAGGAGGAGGTGGAGGAGGTGGAGGAGGTAGAGGAGGTGGAGGAGGTGGAGGAGGTGGATGAGGTAGAGGAGGAGGTGGAGGAGGTAGAGGAGGTGGAGGAGGTAGAGGAGGAGGTGGAGGAGGTAGAGGAGGTGGAGGAGGTAGAGGAGGAGGTGGAGGAGGTAGATGAGGTAGAGGAGGTGGAGGAGGTGGAGGAGGTAGAGGAGGTGGAGGAGGTGGAGGAGGTGGATGAGGTGGAGGAGGTAGAGGAGGTGGAGGAGGTGGATGAGGTGGATGAGGTAGAGGAGGTGGAGGAGGTGGAGGAGGTGGAGGAGGAGGTGGAGGAGGTAGAGGAGGTGGAGGAGGTAGAGGAGGTGGAGGAGGTAGAGGAGGTAGAGGAGGTGGAGGAGGTAGAGGAGGAGGTGGAGGAGGTAGATGAGGTAGAGGAGGTGGAGGAGGTAGAGGAGGTAGAGGAGGTGGAGGAGGTGGAGGAGGTGGATGAGGTGGATGAGGTAGAGGAGGTGGAGGAGGAAGAGGAGGTGGAGGAGGAGGAGGTGGAGGAGGTAGAGGAGGTAGAGGAGGTGGATGAGGTGGATGAGGTGGATGAGGTAGAGGAGGTGGAGGAGGTGGAGGAGGTGGAGGAGGTAGAGGAGGTGGAGGAGGTGGATGAGGTAGAGGAGGTGGAGGAGGTAGAGGAGGTAGAGGAGGTAGAGGAGGTGGAGGAGGTGGATGAGGTGGATGAGGTAGAGGAGGTGGAGGAGGTGGAGGAGGTAGAGGAGGTGGAGGAGGTGGATGAGGTAGAGGAGGTGGAGGAGGTAGAGGAGGTGGAGGAGGTAGAGGAGGTAGAGGAGGTGGAGGAGGTGGATGAGGTGGATGAGGTAGAGGAGGTGGAGGAGGTGGATGAGGTGGATGAGGTGGATGAGGTAGAGGAGGTGGATGAGGTAGAGGAGGTGGAGGAGGTAGAGGAGGTGGAGGAGGTAGAGGAGGTGGAGGAGGTAGAGGAGGTAGAGGAGGTGGAGGAGGTGGAGGAGGTAGAGGAGGTGGAGGAGGTGGATGAGGTAGAGGAGGTGGAGGAGGTAGAGGAGGTGGAGGAGGTAGAGGAGGTGGAGGAGGTAGAGGAGGTGGATGAGGTAGAGGAGGTAGAGGAGGTAGAGGAGGTGGAGGAGGTGGATGAGGTGGATGAGGTGGATGAGGTAGAGGAGGTGGATGAGGTAGAGGAGGTGGATGAGGTAGAGGAGGTGGAGGAGGTGGAGGAGGAGGTGGAGGAGGTGGAGGAGGAGGCCAGGTAGTTTCAAACACATGAACCAACCTGCAGACGTCCAACACGACGAGGACTGAACCCATCGTACTGTCTGATGTGTTGTTTTCAGGACCCTTAGTTTACGTCACTTCTTTTAGGTGTTTAGAAAAACATGTCACACTTTAGTATAAATGTTGGTTTGTTGTCGATCCACACACATTAACCGTGTGTGTATAATGATCACATGTGACTGTTCTGTTTGTGGTGTGTGTTAATGTGTGTTCCATACGTCCGTCATGGGGACGATCAGCTGGACTGACGAAGAAAGACGTCTTTTGTAAACTCATCGTGATTCACTGAGAATCTGTCAACACAACACACACACACACTCGTCTTCTGCAGTGTCTTTATGATTATCCATGACATCCATGCAGCTACAACCACACACACACACACACACACACACACACACACACACACACACACACACACACACACACACACACACACACACACACACACACACACACACACACACACACACAGATGCATTTTGGCGCCTGTATCTTCAGCCCCCTGAATATTTCAGCAGCAGCTTCCTGACGTGCACTGGGAGACTCGTTAATGACTGACAGCCACAGGCACGATGACGACAACCTCCACACGAGGTGTCTGAGGGCTCGAGGAGGAGGAGCACTGCATCAACGTGTGTGTGTGTGTGTGTGTGTGTGTGTGTGTGTGTGTGTGTGTGTGTGTGTGTGTGAGAGCTGGAGACGAGCATGTTTAAATCTCAGCATCTCTCCGTCCACACAACCACACACACACACACACACACACAGACACACACACACACACACTCACGATAACCAGACTTTGTTCCCACGCTACCACTGATGATTTTTATCTGATGTGAAAACCATTTTTTGCTTCCTGCTCCTGCATCATTAATTTACTCAGCACTTCTAAGAACGACGTTTGTTAAAATCGGCCACGTGGAGGCTTCACCGACAGAAATACAAGTGGAGTAATTTCTATTCAGAGCAGGTCACCACTTTTATTTCGGATGCTGAGCAGACTCTTCAGCTCCTGCAGGCAAACGTGTGATTTCGGCCTCTATAAATAAAATAAAATAAAATCCTCGACCACGCAGACGAGTCTCGGTCTCTGCTCACATCACAATATTCTCTCCTTCCTTTTTGGGGGGGTTTAGGTTTTACTGTGTGTGTGAGGGGGAGCTGTGGATAATCTTTCAGACAGAGCTGGGAAGATGAACATCATGCCGCCACAGATCGAGCTTTAGCCCTGACAACCTCCGAGAGAGAGAGGAAGAGGAAGAGGAGGGGGGGGGTGAGGCAAACATAAGAGCGATAGAGATGCAGAGAGAGAGAGAGAGAGAGAGAGAGAGAGAGAGAGAGAGAGAGAGATGGGGGGTAGTTTCTCATTCATTGTTTAATGGCTTAGGCGAAACACCCCCCCCCCCCCTCTTCCTCCTCCTGCTCCCGCCTCCCCCTCCAGCGCCGAGCGGAGGGGCCACAGATCTAGAGCGAGCGAGTACGTCCAACCACAGAGGAGAGCATTCCGCTGGTTGCCGTGGTAACCGGGCCCTCAGCTGGGAGGGCGAGGGAACGAAGGGATGTACTGTAAAGGAAGATGGGAGGAGGGGGCGGCGTTGACACTAGCTATAATTTTGATTACCACCCCCCCCCCCCTTACCCGTCTGCAGACTTTTGTCTACCAGCAGTGTCTGTTTCACACAGACACACACACACACACACACACACACACACACACACACACACACACACACACACACACACACACACACACACACACACACACACACACACACACACAGCCTCAGAGTTTTCAAAATAAAACGGGTCCATGAATCATTCCAGTCAAATCAGAACACGATGATCTTGGTTGAGAGACGACTCACGTCTATTGACTAAATGTTCCGGCTGCTTTTTGCTCAAATTCTAATTATTTATTTTCTCGATATTTTGAACATCTTCATCTCACTGAGGAAGCTCAGCAACAGAAACGTGTGAGTTCTGCAGTTTCATCCGATACAAAGGTTCTTTAATAATCCTCAGTATTAGAAATATTCAATGTTTTATTTTCTGCTGATGTGAGACTCTGCTCATTCTTCAGGATTTACTCTGTGTCACTGTGTTTCTGCTCTAAATCACGTCTCTGTTACTTCCCTCGCTCTCTGTGCAGACGTGTTGCCATAAATATTTTGTGTATTGTTTTATGTTTAATGCAGCATAATGAAGCAAAACCAGCAAACAGACTGTAAATCCTCAAAATACAAAGTATGCAAATCCTTGTATGCAAAACGCACACACACTATATATATATATATATATATATATACATATATATATATATATATATATACACACACACACACATATGCAGTGAGAATGATGGGAGTGTTACCACCTGCAACCTGCTGATAATGAAGCTGTATTTCAGGCACCTAAAGGCAGCCATCTGTGCTGGGGGTCTCCCTGCTGCCTACACAACCCCCGCTGAACACACACACACACACACACACACACACACACACACACACACACACACACACACACACACACACACACACACACACACACTGCTGCACTCTTCCACAGGGACTGACAGAAGTACAGTCTTTAGGATGTTTCACGTCAATAACATGACACTTTTCATTATAACACTACACACACACACACACACACACACACACACACACACACACACACTGGTACAGTTTGTGGATATTGACGTGTGAGACGTTGGTTTTTTGGGGTCGATCAGTGGAAGTTGCTGAGGATTATTAATGATTTTATTTTCCAGACTTTCAGGAACGTTCTTAGTTCTTTATCATCAACAATCAAATAACGGGTTGATGTTGATAAAGAGCGGACGTGAGAGCAGAGGGAGGAGCAAAGGTCGGCGGCTGCAGTCGACTTCGCAGTGATCGCCAAGACAGAAAAGAGCGGCCATTGTCACAGGAAGGAGGAATGAAACCATGACAACCATCCACACTGTTAGCCGGCACTTGGAAAACGACCCCCCCCCCCCCACCAACACACATGAAAACACACGGACTAATTGTTCGGAGTCAGCGCAGCCTCTCGCCATTCAGACACGCACCATGAAGGCTTTGTTCCAACAGCACGCTCGCAGCCCGGGATGAGAGCAGAGCTCCACCTCACATGTTTCATGTATGAAGTGGTTCATGGTCGAAGGGAAACACACCGACACAAACTTTGTATTCTTTCAAACAAACCTTGATTCATTGTTTAGTTTGTAAAATGACAGAAAAGTTTCCAGGTGAAAAAATACGCAACTTGACTGAGGATTGAAACAAGATGAAAAACTTCCTCACAGCTTTTATCAGATAAGACTTTATATGAAATCTTAGTTTTTCCTGTTGTTGCAGCATGTGACACTCGTTTGTGATATCAGATGAATGACACTGATTCACACCTGACTGATCCATCAATAACGTATCCGATAATTTCATCGTTCAGTCCGACATCGCGTTCCCGTGGGATTATTTCTTCTTCTGCAGTAATCGATGAGAGTTGCTCATCCTGAACGTCAGCGAACACCAACCCGACGTCGACACTTAAAGCTCAGTGAATATTTTGCTTCCAGAGGCTCCGACGTTTACAGCTGCTTCAGCATTTTAAAGCAACACGAGGTTGTGTTTATACAAAAGCTTCAAACTAACATTGATGCTACACAAACTTACAATAGGTGGAATGTCATGTTTGCCACACAGCGCCCCCTGGAGGCCTGGAACTTCACGATGCAACTCTGGTGCACCGTGCTGGAACATTAGGAACTTCTTTACGACATATACGTGTCGTAAAGCACGTTACGACATATATATACTTCAAAGGACCGCAGCTAGCAGCTAGCAGCTAGCTATAAGATACAACTAGCTCTCCACTCTCTGTGTGGACGTCATTAGACAGAAAAAGAGAAACGAAGAAGAGGAAAATAGAAAGTGAGCGAGTAAGAAACCGAACAAGAGTGAATACTATAACTATCAGAAGCAGGTAAATCCATTTCCACAGAGGTTTGGCCAAAGACTTCATGATTATCTCGTATTATCATCAAGATCCATGAATTATGCTGAGAAATCTAAAAACATCCTACATCACTTTGTTAAATAAAGTCATCACAGATTCGTCTCTTTGTCCATAATCGATAGAGTTCTTTCTGGACACATTTTCTATCTTTACACCAAGTTCACAGGAAATCTGTTCAGGAGTTTACGTGGAATTCTTCTGAAAAACAAACAAACCTGAGGTCATGAACCTGTCGGTGACACATCACTGACCTTCAGAAATTATAAATGTCTTTTGTTTTCCAATGTTAATGTTTAAATGTGCAAATGAGGCGTAATGTAATAACAATTTGTAAATCTTCAGAGCAGAAATCTGAACATTGAATAAATTCAGGTTCAAAATTCTTCTTCAATGTCGTCGAGATATTAGATTTGAAGGTTTTTACAGAAGAGACTTTGGAGAGATCTGTTTTTATTAATTCATAAATCAGAAAATACTGTTGACGGCCATAAAAAAATCAATGTTCACCATGTTTTTCTGAATAAAATATCCTGTAAATCAGGTTGTGAATGTTACATGAGAAAAACCCAATAAAAAGCTGGAGTTTGGTGAATTTAAGTGAAACTGAAGTGAAGAGTTTTGACTCACAACAGAAGAAAGTGTTACAGAAGAAATCTCCCCAATCTCAAAATTACCACTGCATAAAAAAATTATGTTTAAGCCTCAAGTGTCTCGTCCACAGATTCAGTTTCTTGAAATAATCCAGTAAGAAAAAAATAGAAATCAGTGTCTGTGCAGGTTGAACGCACGTCACTGCAACTTTACTCCATCAGAACAATTGTGTGATTAACTGTTACGATCCAACTCGATCCAGCCGGCTAATTGGTTAGTTATGAATTATTCACCGTGAGCGATCGAAGCCGCGAGTCTCTTCTGCCCGCTGGAAGCAGAGGGAGACACCTTGATGGTTTTTGGCGGAGTGTGATCACAGATGGGGAACCTGGCCCGAGTCGACCAGACGGCACAGCCACGCTGTAGCTGCTCTAACGACAGAGAGGAATCAGTGTGACGCTCACAGACGAACACAGGAGGTGAGTCCGTCGCTCTGGAAACTCACTGACTTAAACAGGTGGACACAGAAAGACGTGAGAGGACGACTCGGCAGCAGCAGCAGGAGGAGGAGGAGGAGGAGGAGGAGTCTTTACTGTCGTCTTCAGCTGCTTCACTTTGAGATGTGGAACCAAACACTGGTTTCAACAGCTTACTGTTGGTTTTAGTATGAAAATCGTTTTGTTTTACAGACTGAACTCACACCACAGACACTCGTGTTACATCCACTACGTTTCAACTGGAAACCTCATCACCTCTGCTACAGATTCTCCTGGTGTCCTTAGAGCCGGTAAAACAGGGACGTCTGTGAACGCTGCTGGTTCTCTTTTAGTTTGAAAACTCTGGGGACGAACGAGATGTTTGGAAAAGACGCTCACATCCTCTTGCTGATTGGGTCTGACTGCTGCTTTTGTGCTGCACAAATAACGTTATCATCAAATGCTTTTTCAGTTGTGTTCGTGCGGAAGAGGATTAAAACTGACTCGGAGCCAAAACTCTAACGTGGACCGAGATCGTTTTAGTTTGAAAACACATTCATCTGCATCAGCATTTGCACATTTTACATAATGTTTGATGGGAAATCGTTATTTTCAGAATCCTACTAACAAATGAACCAACTAGACGACGATCGCTCCGAGAGCTCAAACTTCCACCAACGCTAAAATCTCACCACGTTAAAGAAAGTCAAAGAAATCTCCTGGATCCACCCCTTCCCCAACCGGCCTTCGTCTTCTACGTGTACGGCTCCTCTTCTTCATCCTGAGATCTTTGTGTTCTTCCAGCTTCACGTCCGTCACGTGTTAGAAACCTCGTCAACACGTCCACTCGCTCTCTGGGAAGCTTCAGGACATTGTCCTGCTGTGTCCTCACGAGGACTCACTCTGACAGAAAAACTCCAACTGGACCATTTGAAGATAAACGTGTGAAGCCAGTGAAACCATCACTGCTGACGACACCTAAAACTAGAGCTGAGCAGATTGTTCCTTCACCAGAAGGACTCATGAGGACGTCAAGGTGAAGATGATGAAGATGATGAGGACCATGAAGATGACACTTTGCTCTTTGCTGCAGCCAAAGAGCAAATAAAAGTACAGGGCTGCAGTGTGTGTGTGTGTGTGTGTGTGTGTGTGTGTGTGTGTGTGTGTGTGTGTGTGTGTGAGAGTGTGAGTGTGTGTGTGTGTGTGTGTGTGTGTGTGTGTGTGTGTGTGTGTGTGTGTGTGTGAGTGTGTGTGTGTGAGTGTGTGTCTGTGTGTCTGTGTGTGAGAGTGTGTGTGTGTGTGAGTGTGTGTGTGTGTGTGTGTGTGTGTGTGTGTGTGTGTGTGTGTGTGTGTGTGTGTGTGTGTGAGTGTGTGTGTGTGAGTGTGTGTCTGTGTGTCTGTGTGTGTGTGTGAGAGTGTGTGTGTGTGTGAGTGTGTGTGTGTGAGTGTGTGAGTGTGTGTGCGTGTGAGTGTGTGTGCGTGTGAGTCTCAGTGTGTGTGTGTGTGTGTGTGTGTGTGAGTCTCAGTGTGTGTGTGTGTGTGTGTGTGTGTGAGTGTGTGTGACTGTGTGCGTGTGTGTGTGTCTCTGTGTGTGTGTGTGTCTCTGTGTGTGAGTGTGTGTGTCTCTGTGTGTGTGTGTCTCTGTGTGTGAGTGTGTGTGTGTGAGTGTGTCTCTGTGTGTGTGTGAGTGTGTCTCTGTGTGTGTGAGTGTGTGTCTCTGTGTGTGTGTGTCTCTGTGTGTGTGTGTGTGTGTGTCTCTGTGTGTGAGTGTGTGTCTTTGTGTGTGTGTGTGTGTGTGTCTCTGTGTGTGAATGTGTGTCTCTGTGTGTGTGTGTGTGTGTGTGTGTGTGTGTGTCTCTGTGTGTGTGTGTGTGTGTCTCTGTGTGTGTGAGTGTGTCTCTCTGTGTGTGTGTGTGTGTGTCTCTGTGTGTGTGTGTGAGTGTGTCTCTGTGTGTGTGTGTGTCTCTGTGTGTGTGTGTGAGTGTGTCTCTGTGTGTGTGTGTCTCTGTGTGTGTGTGTGCAGGACAGTGCAGCATCACTCTGCAGCCTCAGCAGAGACCATGTGACAGACGCTGCTACAGAGGAATTAAAGACAAGAAAAAATCACAAGGGCCGAATATCAGTGAGAAGTGTCTGCCTGACGACAAGGATTAAAGGCACACTACCACCTTCATCATCTTCATCATCATCAACTACATCATCATCATCACCTGCATCACCTTCAACACCACCACCTTCATCATCATCATCACCCCCATCATCTTCATCACCACCTTTAACACCACCACCTTCATCGCCCTCATCATCACTTTCGTTACCTTAATCATCATCATCATCATCACTTTCATCCTCAGCACCTTCATCATCACCATCATCATCCAGAAAACCCGCCCCCCCCTCACATCCCTCAGTCAGGAGCCGTGTCTCCGCTGCTCTTCTCCCGCATAGAGATCACGCAGAGCCGCTGTGTGATGTCAGCTGCGGATGATGCTGAGGAGAGTCCCGCAGCTGGGGTGGGGGGGGTGGGGGGGGTTATTCACTAACCTGTCTGTCCTTTGCCCAGCGTCTTCTCCAGGCGGTACGGTCCCACATAGTTGGCGTAATGGCCGCTGTTTGCGTCCTTCCCCGACGATGACATGTCTCAGTCGTGCGGGACCAGTTTTTTTTCTTGCGGGTGTCAGAGAAGCGCAGTCCCGCGGTGGAGCTCTCCTCGCGCGGCGTGCCCGTGGATCTGATGCTGCTGCGTTAATCGTCTCCCCCCCCTCCTGCGTGCGCGCTTGCGTGCGTTCGCCGGTCGTGCGTTCGTATGTCTCCACAGTCCCGCGCTGCTCTCGTGCGCGGTGCGGCTCAGTGTGCGGGTTTGGACCTGTTCGTCATGGTGCTGCTGCGGGAGGAGCTGCGCTGCGGCCCCGCTGGATGTGCGCTGGAGCTGGGACAGGACGGACTCTGCTGCTCCGTCAGTGCGCGTCCGTGTCAACCACCACTTCCGCTGCTGCCTTTCAGAATAAAGGCACAGAACTGCTGCAGCTCCAGGGCCGGAGCTAGAGGGGGCACTGGCCCCAGCTGAAATCTGAAGTGCTCCTGTCACTGACCTACAACAGAGAATATTCAGTCTGTTATATTGTAAAGTCTCGTCTTTTCTAAAGCTGTTCTCAGACCTGAGCTCCAGGTGAAATCCAGAGAATCGTCTCCAGAGCTTCTCCAGAGTTTGTGTTTCACAGCTGAACAACTCAGCATCAGATCCTCCTCATGGTTCAGGTGAGAGGGGGGGCAGCCGGGTGCCGCAGACAGAGACAGGAAGTGACACGTTACCTCTGCTGCAGAGGTCACGTGATCATGTTTACATCACCTGACACCGTCTCAGCTCTGATCACCACGAACTCTCCTAACATCTTCGTCTGTGTGTGTCAGCACTTCTTCACCAGAGAGATTTGTTTTTGATTCTTCATGTTTGTGTCACGTGTTAGAACACCCCCCCCCCCCCTCCTGCTAACACCCGCTAACACCTGCTAACTCTTGCTAACACCTGCTAACTCCTGCTAACAACTGCTAACTCCTGCTAACACCTGCTAACTCCTGCTAACAACTGCTAACTCCTGCTAACACCTGCTAACTCCTGCTAACAACTGCTAACTCCTGCTAACACCTGCTAACAACTGCTAACTCCTGCTAACACCTGCTAACTCCAGCTAACACCTGCTAACTCCTGCTAACACCTGCTAACACCTCTAACATCTAGTCCTATAATCTAAAATTTATAATGTCTTTACAAGTTTGAACTCAGGATGTCATAACAGGTTACTGAACACAAATATATAAATATATTATGAATTATATATTAATAAAGTATAAATACACAATCATAATAACTACATTATGAATATGGATGAACGAAAATGTTTGTGTTCTGCTCGTTCTCTGATTTTTACATATTTTAACTCGGTATCAATCCTCCCTTTGGCTTCGTCTTTTTGTTGTCAGAAAGTTGGGGTTTTAATTTGAAGGCCAGTTCGTCTAACTTCCGGTGCTGGGCCATCCTGTCACAGCTGCTTGGTAAGGGAATGCGCATGCGCACAGAGCGTGCACGGCAGGGGTCTCTGATTGAGTTGGGGTCGAGGTGATGAGGAAGCTGCACTGTTCTGTCAATCAAGACATTTCAAAATAAAACTGATTCAAGGTTTGAGGTCAAGACAACAAAAGGTTTTAAGTCAGATTGAATTTTAAATGTTTTCTTTAAACAATTTAACTAAACTCCAATTAGTAATTAAACATGAAGTCATTCATTGTCAGTGTGTGTGTTTGTATGTGTGTGAGTGTGTGAGTGTGTGTGTGTGTGTGTGTGTGTGTGTGTGTGAGTGGTAAACACACTGGGACACTCTCACTTGATTAAAGCAGCGGTTGGTGACACCGATCATCCATCAGTCTCATCACTCCTTCACAACAAAAGCCTTTTGACCCGGCACGCTCGGTGGCAGATGGAACCACCCCCCCCCCCCCCTCAACCACCCACCCACCCCTGCCCCTCCTCCTCATCTACCCCCCCCCCCCCCCCCCCCCCATCTTACCCACAAATCCGAGTCCCTAACAAAGACAGAGAGGGTGAGGTGGGTGGGGGGGGGGGGGGCCTGGTTGCCATGGGACGGCTTTACCGCTAAATGACTTCCTGTTAATTAATGTAAAACCCCCGCCCTCCATCATCGACACAGGAGGCGGCGATGACCCCCCCGTCCGCGGATCAATCCTGACATTTCTAGATTCACGCCACCGGGCGAGCTCTCCGGCCTGATCTCTGCCGTCTGATTCCCTGGAGGCCGTCGGCTGTTCGACAGCTGTGGACGGCACCGCGGCCACAAAGCCAGAGCAGCGTCCTAATCACCTCGATGTGGAATAATCTGCCATAATCACCCGGGGCTCTGAGGAGAGGCCGCACGTCCGATACCCACGTGTCAACAGCTGAGCGTGTTAATGTGAAGAGGAGGACCGGATCATTACCAGCCCCAAAAGTTCCTCTGGAGACGATTCAGCAAGAAGAATATCGTTTTCAACAGGTGTAGATCTGCACAAACACACATGGACCACAGACTGTAAACAAAGATGGACGACACAGCTCCATTTCCTCCCAACATCCAGAAATGAAGACAAAATATCTCAGATATGAACGCTACCATATTTAGCATCTAGCATCTGGGTGAAACCGGGACGATCCTGGACACACCCACGACTCAACTCTGTGTTGGTCGTCATGGCGATCCATCTGAAGTGAAGGACCAGAAGAACCTGCAGAGATAAGTGCAGAAGTATCTGAGACCACGTGGGAGTTGAACGAAGCACCGCTCAGTGACTGTGGCTGAACAAAGTGTTTCAACAGAGTGAAGCACTTTGGATCATTTAGATCATTTAATTTAAGCAGCTCTTTAACTTTAAAGTGAATATTCAGGAGCTGAGTTAGAGTCTCTGGCTCGAGTGGTTTGTGAAACGTGACGTGCAGAAGAACGTCTCACGTCTTCTCAGGATTCATTCATTCTGCGTGGTGAGCTCAGCAACACGCAGAGAGAGCAGGTGTTCTATTACTGATCTGGAGCTTCAGGTGGTTTTAAGAGGCGGTGGTCGGTCGTGGTCCAGTTCTCTTCACAACGTTTACTTCACGTGATTCCATTTAAAAGAAAGATGAGACGGAAGTTAGTTTGGTGTGAGTGCAGCCGGAACCAGAACCTTGAAAACACAACTGAATAAATAGTGAAATTACATGAAGTAAAAATCATAGAGCAGCACTAACAAGCAGAAACATCAGTGAATGAATTGAGAAGAAAAACGATAAACACCAGTAAAATATCATTTTATCATTTTTCCCACATTTAAGAATATTTTTTAAATGATATGATTTTTTATATGGAACGAATTTGTGTTTTCTTTGAGCCTGCTCATGCATCGTGGTCTATCTTTCCGCACATGCTCATGCTCACGTTGAGCGTGATGCACGTTTCCACAGCAGATCTAAACGCTGCAGGAGCAGCAGAATGTGCCCTTCACTTTTCAAGACATTTCTGTAAAAAAGAAGCTTAGCCTGCAGTCTATTTCTGCATTAGTCAGCCCTATTGTGGCAGCAGGGCAGGATAATGCAGACACACACACACACACACACACACACACACACTTTCAAGGCAAAGAAGCCAAATGAGAGAACATTTCCTCTGACAGCAGACTGATAAAGAGCGAATAACAGAGATGAGGTGAGGTTTAGAGGACTTGTCCCAAACCTTGAGAGGAGAAGGTCACTGTTGGTCTTAGAAGAAACGTCCTTTAAAGGTGTATTTGTCAGGAGCATCAGTGATGAAGAACAGAACATTAATCAGGGAAATGAACGGCGACCGCTCACTTCATTTGAATATATTTTCCATCAGTGGAGAAGTGATGAGGCTCAATATTTCCGCTGAAAGTCTCATCAGTGCAAAATTGGAATCTGACTCTTTCAGTTATTTTGTTTTAACCGAGCTCCGAGGTTTTATAATTAAAGCTGAATTTACAACGGGAGCTGAAACGAGACCATTCAAGTATAAATACAGTATATTTACAGATAATATTTACAGATTTATCACATTTACTGTCAATTTGAACTCATGACCTCGTGTTTTTGGCCATTGTTGTTTTTACAAGACGTTATAATATAAGTTAGTGTCGTTTTCCACAACTAGAGATTAACAACTGAAGCTGAACTCAGTGTTTCTGATTAGTTACAGTGGTTAACACTATTATCAGCTGTGTAGCGCCCCCTGCTGGTCAGAGAGAGAATGCCGGTTTCGGACACTTCACTGCGTTGGCTTCACTTTCTGGACCCGGAGTCAAACCGTCTGTTTGTGTCCAAGATAATAAAGCACGTCTTGTCTTTCCACCACCTGTTGTCATGTGACCTGAGTCCCATGAGGTCTGCATCACTTTAACTTCCTGCTGTTTTGGTAGAAAGCTCCGGAAGAACAACTGAAATGAACAGAAAACAAAGCCTATTATTCTAATCTCTTCTTGCCCGACCGCAGCTTCACAATAGCTCATCCGGAGGCACATTGTTGGTAATTAAGTGGGGGGGGGGGGGGGGGGGGGTGCAGCGAGACGAGTGTAGTTCAGGGGTAATTATAAAACTGCTAATTTAGAGTGAAGCTCCGTAAGCTCATTTCGATTACGGCGCCGCAATTAAATTGGCAAAAGACCATAATTACTAACAGCACTCACAATATGCAGCCGCACATTCTATCTGATTTCCTATTTATCTGTCGGTTCTGCTGCTTCTCCTTTGACTCAGATCTTTGAGATACAGTCTATTAAAACTCAGATGGCTTCATGCAGGTCTTCTTCAGCTTGGGCACAAATGTTGAAAACCATTAGGACAAATATACAAAAGTACAAAAATGAAGACTCACACAAATAAACAAATAGTAAAGCAATAATACGACATATAAAACATCAATGAAAACACACAACAGCACATAGAAGCAGACACATCAGTCTTATCTTATCTTAGTGGAAAGTTAATTGATTAAAACCCTTATTAACATTATTTTTTAGAGTAATTCTGGGCACCGATCTGCTCAGCGAAGGTCAGACTTGTTTTAGTCGCTGTGGGTTGTCGGTTTCAAACCCTCTTGTAGCTGTGAACGTGTCTCTATTGAAAACAGATGATCTTGTCTGTTTTCCTTTGAGCTCCACCTCCTGGTAACGTTCGCTGCCATCACAGTTGTTGATATATTGAGATCAACTGAAAGCTAAGCAGAAATCATATTTGAGCCTTTTCAGTGAAATCAGAGGGAGGCTCCACTTCTGTTTAGAAGAAAATAAACAACTGATTCAACACGAGCCACAAATATGAACGTTTACACGTAACACAAGGTTAAATATTGTTTTTAAAGTGAAACAAAACTGAAACAACACGTTTGTGTCTGATCCAGTTTTGTGTTTGTGATCAGGTGAAGTTTTCAATGAGACGTGAAACTCAAATGTACATTTCTGTTCATGTGCACAAATGATCTACCCTATTAGAGGATGCCACCTAGTGGATCCATTGCAAAACAGCATCCATATAGATGTTTCACTTACAGACATGAATATTTATCCAATTGCTCATAAAATCATAAAAAACTTTTGATTTAAGGACTTTTTGTCTTTTCAGTTAGTTCAGTTTTTTAATTAGCTGATTAAAAAAAACAATCAACAAAGTTGTTTTAATTTTATTGGAATTACTTTTATGTTAGATTTGTTCGTTAATAACTTTTAAATAATTTTTAATACTAGGAATTTTTTATGTTTGTTTTTTTGCGCACAAAATAAAAGCAAAAGTTGTGTTTTCTTATTTAAGTACATGTTATGTTAGTTTTTCATTCTTAATTTTAACTTAAGGTCTGTTTATGTTTTAGTTTGTTAATTAGCAAACAAAATACAAACAAACTAAACTAAACAAGACTTTTTTAGATTATCAAAAAAAAAAAGTCTTAATTTGTAATTTTGATTTAATGACTATTTAATTTTTCTTTTTTAATTAGCTCACAATAATTTGTAATCATGTTAAATTAGTTCACAAAATATATATATATATATATATACACTTATCAATATGAATATGAAAACACATACATATAAACATTACCAGTGTGTGGATTTCTGACATAATTATTAATTTATATTCTATGAATCGTTTTCACATGTTACTGTTATTGTGGCCTGTTGGACAGAAATCAAATAAAACGACCTTTATCCTGAGGTTTACATCTGATCTTGGACCAAAAAAGACAAAAACTAAGTCACAAATCAGAAGGAAAAAAAATGGAAATGCTAAAAAAGTTGTAGTAACTGTACAAACCCAGTTGGATTCAGTTTGCAGAGCGACTGTGGCTGCAGGTCATTGATCAGAGGTTCCCCCAGAGAAGAAGCACATGACGGCGTGGACGCTTTAAGTTAAGCTGTAAAAAATAAGGTGCATTTAAAAAAAGGCAAGTTTTTCCTTTAGAAGCTTTGTCACTATAACCCACAGTTACTCACATCTCAGGTGAGATACGTATCTGGTGTGTACTGGGAATATTTGTGATGGAAAAGATTGAGTGGAAGAAGATGTACTCACCAGATAATGGACACATCAGCTGTGAATGACACTATAGTCAATATAATTTATTGGATAAAAATCCTGATGATGATTTATACAGAGCCTCTAAGTTCTGACTGCTGATATTTTTCTCACACAATAATTTACTACAAATTAAAAAGCGTTTCTAACAACTTCAGATGCTCACAGCCACCGTGGTGTGAACAAGTTAAATCTTATATGAACGTGATAGAAACGATGCCCCTGCTGGGACGTTAGGGGAAACACACACTAAACAATACAAACTCTCTATACAGTTGTTTCTTGTTATTTCTTGTGTATTTGTGGAGAAGCAATAAAGACTAAAGTGGAAGATAAAGAAAAGTAAAGCTGTGGGTGACAAACTAAAACAACGAGAGGTATTTGAACAGATTGATGCACTCTGATATGAACTGTGTTGTCTGAATGAGGAAGTGAAGTCAGACAGGTCCGTCAGGCTCAGCAGGAGACGCTCAGGCTTTGAAAACACGGAGCACGACATGTGAACGTGATTCAATAGGAAGGAATTCATCAGACAACACATCACAGGGGAACGCTGCCTCAGCCTGAACCACAATTTAACTTGTTCACTTTTCCTTTTCGAGGATCTGAGTTGAAACCATTTCACAGTGGAGAGAAGAGACAGCAGCAACGGGGACTAAGAACATGTGAGTTACTTTCAGCTGCTGATTTTTAACAGTTTCTGTTTTGTCATTTCTGGAATCCTGAAAACTGAAAATCATGATTTCATATTTTCTGTAACTGAAATGAGCCATATTCTTCAGTACAGTTGGAGGTTCAACAAATAGGAAAGACGTTAATATGACACAGATTTTCAACTTTGCTGATGTGTGTTTGAAGATGTTTCATCAAATCCTTCTGATAAGTGTCTGTTTGCAGTCATAGAAACAACAACAAGCTAAGCCAGGTTCAGGCAACTTTGACAAAAGAGCGAGAGCGATAATTATGATAAAAATAAGAATAAGACTTGTGACCATAGATCACCCAAATCTAATCAGTTCATCCGTGAGTCTGACTCTCACGTCGCGTTGTTGTGCAATAATGCATTAAACGTGATACCATTAAATGGTGTGCCTTTCAGCATTCAATAAATTTGGTTATCAAAATAAAATATTGAATATTAATATTAAAAATATTAATATTAAATAACTAATTGATTAAAGTTACCTCGGGGCACCACCCTTCAAAGGAAGGGAAAAGAGCCAATTTATTGATTAAGTCTCATGAAAGTACTAACCACAAATTTGGAACTCTGATTAACAATTAAATTAATAACTATAACCAAAATGACCATATAGATAGTTAACTAAGTTGAAGGATATAGAGTTCTTGACAATGTAGAGGTTGGCAAAATTCACTTATGCAACATTAATGAAAAAACATTTGTGAAAGAAAAACATTTATTATGAATATAATAAAGTATAAAAACACAAATTACTAACGGTGTACTTACTAAACAAAGATGTGTATGTGAGTATGCGTGTGTGTGTGTGTGAGTGAGCGTGCTTCTAAAATGGCGGCTGGCCACTTTGAAGATAACGGACTCTCCCCTTTGGAATGTTTACGACATGTGGCGGGGGTCAGAGAGAGATGGGTGAAGAGATGTGTGTGTGTGTGTGTGTGTGTGTGTGTGTGTGTGTGTGTGTGTGTTGGTGCCAAATTAGAGAAAGTTACTAGATGCATGCAAGGAAAGACTGAAGAGCATAACTAACATTAACTTTCAAATAACTTGTAACCACAATATCACAGCAACACAAATCAAACTTATAAACATCACAAGGAATCGAATAAACAGTCTTTGCTTAGCCTAGTATAATTATTAAGCCCAGTTGTGTTACCCGTCCATGGAAAGGGGAAAAGGTTGCTGTGCTGTTTGAAGTTCTGTGAAGTCGTCTTGCTGGTTTGTGGCTCCCGCCTTCGTGGTTCTGTTGGGCTGTGCAGCTCAGTTGCTGTTTGAAGTTCTCCGGCAGGACATCGCGTCGCTGCTTGAAGGTTGGTAGAGCTTGGATTGCGAGGAGGTTTCCTTGGTGAGATGAGCTGGAAGCTGCAACTCTCCTCCAGGAAGTTGATTTGAGTTGAAAGAGTGAGCTGGACCGCCACCCTTCTCCTCTGAGAGGATTCGTGGAAGGAGCGGTGTGCTCCTCTCGAAGAGGTGAATGGAAAGAGAAGATGTGAACTGGAGAAGCCAAACTTCTCCCCTCGACGGGTCGCATGGAAAGAGATAGAAGAGAGGGGGAACAGGCCTTATATGGGCCCCATGACCTCATAGGTCATGGGGCCCAGAGTGACCAATAGGAGTTGACACTTGTGTCTCCAGTCGGTTTTCACACCTCTGTGTGACGTTGAGGCCCCTGGGAGACGGAGTTCTGGAAGCTCTGGTTTTCTCCAGAACAAAGGACATGCGGCTTCAGGCTTTTGACTGCACATGTAGGCCGAACTGTGGTTCACAAATACCAGGTCCCAACAGCGTTCTCAAGCAAAAATGTTCACAAGGCAAAAAAGATGTGTTTTGTGAAGTCACAGTGAATTTTAACATCAACCACCAAGTTGTAATCACTTCTTCTTTGAGCCCATCTGAACATCTGTAGCAAATTTGAAGAAATTCTCAAAAGGCCTTCTGGATATATCCACAAACAGAAAACATGATACAAATTTAATAAATCTTTCCATAAATTTCTAATTTCTGTCATTGATTTGAATGTATATTCAATGAGCTCATGTTTAAATATCACTCAAGCTATTAACCCAAAGAGATGATTTCTGTTTTCAGGTGCTGATGAATGAGGCCTGAGTCAGACCACATGCACAATGGACACAAGACCAGAAGCCACAGGTACACCCCTGAGTTACTGTATATTTCTCTTGACTCATTATGAGACATACTAAACACTACATGTCAAATTTGATAACCCTTATCAAACATGTCAAGTCTGGGGCAAATTGCACAATTACACAGTCTCTCTCACACTCACACAGTCTCTCACACAAACACACACACTCTCTCTCTCTCTCTTTCACACCCACACACAGACACACAGTCTCTTTCACACACACACCCACGCACACACACACACACCCACACACACACACACACACACACACACACACACACACACACACTTTACAGACCTGTTGGACTTTCTGTCAAAAGTGGGACTGGAGAGATTTTATCCCAACAAGCTCACTCTTCACTTTCTCTTGGAGATCAACAGAAACAGCGTCTATGAAGAACCTGCATCGTCAGTGGAGACGCTGCCCTGGTGTTTTCTAAGAAAACTGTTTGAGGTCAATACAAAATGCAGAAGCTGTCGATATGAATCAAACACTACTGAGGACAATGACAGTGAAAATGAGAATCTCTTTGAGCTGGACCAAACCACCGCTGATGACTCTAGAGATGATGAGGTTAACCCCCTCGACCTCATAGTCGCTCTCTTCCATTGCGCTGACAGCTTCCTGCAGCAGGAAATGGCCCTCAAGATGTCAATGTGCCAGTTTTCTCTTCCACTGCTGTTGCCCCGCGTCAACAAGAGTCAGTGTACCCTGATGCTGTGGGCTCTGAGAGACATCGTCAAAGAGTGGCGTCCACATGATATGTCTGAATCAAGAGGGTTTGTTGAAGACAACATTGTCCAAGCAAATATACCATTCTTCTCCTTTGTGAGGCTGAAGAACAGTAGTTTATCCAAGTCCCAGTTTTTGAATCATGTCCTCAGCAGTGGGCAACAGAACTGCAACATCTTCATACACAGAGATGTGGAAGGGGGGGCAGTCAAAAGAGAAATTGCAAATGGGCTTGTTGAGGTTTGCTGGTACCTTCCCTCTGGAGGGGAAAAACTTGACATTTTTCCTGAGCCTACTGCCTTCGCAGATTTGCGAGGGGACATTTGTGAATCACTCACACAATTCAACTTTCTCTTTCAAGTATCAACAGCTACCTTTGTGTTTCTGGACAGCGTTGAAGAAAGTGAGCACAGGATTCTATCTTCTCTTCAAGATGTGAAATCCAAACTCTTCTTAGTCGTCAATCGAAAGGGAGGCAATGCCAGAGAGGAAATGATGTCTGTGAAGAGATTGGTGAAGGAATTAGGTTTACCAAAGAACAGAGTGAAGGTCAAAGACCAGAGGATAAATGTGGCAGAGTTCTCAAAGAAACTTTGTGAGGTCATCAAGGCATCCCTGTTAGATGTGAAAGACACCATGAGCATTGTAAATATGGTTGGAAAAGCTGTTGAACTTGGTCTGTCTGTGGACGAAAGCAAAACTGACGCACAGAGAAAAGCAGCTGACGAGATCATGGGCGACATTGGAGTGCGAAGTATACCACACTATAAAAAACTAAATCTGACTTTGCAAGGAGCGAACTGGAAAAGGTTGTCAAAGTTAGAAAAGGAAGAGTGTAGACTGAAGACATCTGGTGATTCCGGCCTTGAAGACTATAAATGTCAACTACAGGAAGAAAAAAGACAAATCAGACAGGAGCAACAAAATTCTGACGCCTCCAAAGGAATGAAGAGTTTCATCAAGTGCTTATCTACAGATGACAAAGAACAAAGAGATGTTTTCCTTAAGTGGATGAAACTGAAGTTTAATACACATTCACGAGGCAAACTCTCTGTGTTACGTCACAAATTCAAAGAGCAATGCAAGAAGAAAGACGCCAAACTCATAGCAGAGTTAGACCAAGCTTTGGTGGATAGCTCTTTAGGAACAGAGCATTACATGAGAGAGATGGGACTGATCTACGAGTTCTCAATCATCAGCTCAACAGCTGATGAAATATCCCAGCTCCCTGGTTTGGCAGCTGAAATGCTGTTGGATGGATATCCTTTAGAGCTTTTGGACGGAGATGCCTCCAACATCCCAGAGAGATGGGTGACAGACGTACTGATGGAGCTTCACAAGAAGGTTGGACAGAGGAGCAGACTGTTGGTACTGACTGTGTTGGGTGTTCAGAGCACCGGTAAGTCAACGCTCCTCAACACCATGTTTGGTGTGCAGTTTCCTGTCAGCAGCGGCAGATGCACAAGAGGAGCTTTCATGCTCTTCCTCAAAGTTGGAGAGGATTTGAAAAGCGAGTTAAACTGTGATTTTATTGTCCTCATTGACACAGAGGGTCTTAAGTCTCCTGATCTGGCACAACTAGAGGACAGTTATGAGCATGACAACCAGCTAGCAACCTTTGTCATTGGCTTGAGTGATGCCACCATTATCAACATCGCAATGGAAAACGCAGCAGAAATGAAAGATGTCCTGCAAATTGCTATCTACACGTTATTGAGGATGAAGATGAACAGTAAAAAGCCAGTTTGTCATTTTGTTCACCAAAACGTTGCCGGACTTTCAGCTCAAACAAAGACCATGACAGAAAGAAAACATCTCCTGGACCAACTCAATGAAATGACTCAAATCGCAGCTCAAATGGAAAAGAAACCTTCTATCAAAGAGTTCACGGATGTGCTGGACTATGACATGGACAAGAACAACTGGAACATCCCAGGACTCTGGCATGGAACACCACCAATGGCACCAGTGAACACAGGTTACAGTGAAGCTGTAGCACATTTCAAGAGAAACCTGTTACAAACAGTGAAGAAGGACGAACTTAGAGAGTTCTCACAGATCCCAGAGTTTCTGGAAATGATGACAAATCTCTGGAGGGCGGTAAAATGTGAAAACTTCATCTTTAGTTTCAGAAACACTCTTGTGTCTCATGCTTTCAACAACCTGTGCAAAGAGTTCAGTCAGTGGGACTGGGCTTTCAGAAAAGAGATTCTCTCCTGGCAAACACAAGCAGAGTCAGACATTCTGCATGTGCACAGTCAGTCCGACACAGAAGCTTGGAACACACTGGTTTCAGCAAAAAGAATCAAGGTTTCTGAACAAATCGAAACACAGGAGAGAAAAATTAAGGAAAAACTAAACAACTACTACAGAAAAAAAGAAAAACAAGTACATCTGATCGAGGCCTTCATCATAGATGCTTTTGAAAGTATCAGCAATCTTGCAAACGAAATCAACCTTTCTGTGAACAACAAGTTCGACTTTTGGCTTAAGTTTGGAAAACAAGGTCAAGAAAATGAGAGTAAAAGGCAAATTGATGTTGAACACTGGGTGATGAGTCTATTGAAAGACCATAAACACTGCACCCTGTCTGAAGAACAACTAACTAAGAACTTTGAAGAGTTGTGGACTGGAGTTGTCAAACAGGATGTGCAGGACATTGGAAGCCTACAAAAAACTGGCAATGTTTCTTTTGAGGTCAAAGGTGACCATCAATTAGACGGAGGAAAAGACAAAACCACAGAACTCCAGAACTTAGCAGAAAGTATCATTGAGTCGTGTACACAGTGTGTTAGAGCAAAGACAAACACAGATGCTGATGATGGATTAACAACTGAACTCCTCGAAAAAGTGGATAAATCCCTTCAAGAAAGCTGTAAGCATTGGCCGAACAAGTTCGAGTTTGACCTGAAACTTCACATTTGTGGCATTGCCTCAAGGGAATTCTTCAAAATGAAGGAAAACTTCCTGTTAGTTAAGGATCCCCAACAACAGCTGGAGAAAAAGAAGACTGAGTATCTGTCAGACTTTCTGTATCTGTACAAACAAAGAGATCACAGCCTGCATGAAGCAACTAACTTTGTCCAGTCTTGTATCAAACCTGCTGTGAAACAGTTCATCTGTGGATCTCTGGGAGTAGACATTGTGGAGGACATTCTGACAGGTTCCCATTCAGCAGAGTATAGTTCTCGCACAATCTTCCAGTACAACATTCAGAAAGAGTTGCTGCAACAGGAAGACTTCATGAGTTTTGTCAGGTACATTACTAACTATGAAGTATATGTTAAGGATTGGATATTTCAGCACATCCTGGAAAAGATGTCAGTGGACGAGACTTTGTGCAAACTGAAGAACAACAATCTACAAGTCATCGACAAAAAAATATCAGAAGCGATAGATCGGGCAGCAATAGGAGAGGATGGTGTTCTGCTGCCAGATAACAAGGAAAGCATCACAAAGCTAATCAGCAACATGCGCAAACATTTGATCAAAGACATCTCAGTTTCAGTGGAGGCTGAAGAAACCACCCTGTTTCAAATCCAAAGCTCATGTCATTCATTCATCAAGTGTCTCAAGATCTCAATGAAGGAGTTGAAGGACCAACTGGAAGAGGAGTTCTCAAACTCTGACGACATCACTGAGACTCTGAACAAGCTTCCAATCAAACCACAGGATGAGCTTTTCAAGCGAGTGTTTGGTTGTGGACGACAGTGTCCATTTTGTAATGCTCCCTGTGAGGCCGGTGTCACAGAACACAAGCAGCATCATGCAGCCATTCATCGGCCACAAGGTCTTGGCAGCTACAGGTACGAGTCAAGTGAGAGGCTGGTTAATTCACTGTGTACAACTGACGTGCACAGTGACGGTACATTCAGAAACACAGACACCAAATGGGAGTGGCATACGTACAAGGACTACAAGGAGTACTATCCAGACTGGATCATTCCTCAAGACCCAACCACAGAGGCATCTGACTACTGGAAGTACGTCCTGGTGCAATACAATGACAGATTTGCTGAAGAATATGAATCCAAACCAGCTGAAGTCCCAGAGGCCTGGAGGAGACTCACAAAGGAACAAGCTCTGAAGGGTTTGAGCGACTCCTTCAACAGGAAGTGAACAACTCAAAACTCTGACAAGTATTTATCAACAAATCATTTAGAGAAACATGAATTTTTCATTCAGAAATGTAAACCCTGGAGGAGCAGAGGGATGAATCCTGATAAAAATAAATAAATATAAATATGATATCGTACCCATCAAAAAATGTCGCAGCTCCTTGATCAGAAGAGGAAACACCAATGCTCTCAATTCACCTCTTGTCATGAGTGCACTCGCCTGGTTTTAGGCATGTGACAAAACAGATTATTCTACAAGGTAGCAAACAATTCCCGTAAGCTTAAGGAAGTGATGAATAAATATGTCAACGATGAAAATCAGACTGTTTACGAGAAAAGAGGTTGGCAGTGATCCTTGTTTACACCGGCTGGACGACATTCTTTTATTTTGTACTTTTGCAGACACGCACACTGTTGGTTGAGTCAGAGAACTGCACTGTCGCTTCAGACAAACACAAACGTAAGCAGAAGGAACTCAATCAAACACGAAAGCCAGAGGAACTTTAAAAAGTTGTCAAAAACTAGATCGGGGTTGTCAGTATCCTGCACTCCTTGTTCCTGATGGTGACTCAGGATTGGACGGACTGAGACGACCACAAAAGTCTCTTCAATGCTCAACTCTTTTTTGTCTGACATTTAAAAAAAATATATGTGTGCTAGAGTAAATAAGAGTAAATAAATCTGAATTACTTGTATGTTAATGAAAACTACTTTTATGTGTCATACATCCTTTCATATGTTGACTAACTTTTTTTTAACAGTAGTTTAACAAGTAACAGCTAGAAAAACTTGTGTCATCCCTGACATATTGTTTATTTTGTGAGTACTTCATGTTTCTATAAAAATCATTTGTTTTGCTACGCAGCTCTGTACATGAGTACTAAAGATAATGACACTGATGCTTTATAGGATGATGTTGAAGTATTAATATAGACATATATGTGTAATGATTATAAAGAAGGTATATGTATATCAGTGGAACAGAAGAGAACACTGTGGCCTCTGACTGATTTCAGACAAGATACCAGAAGGTTGAGAAGGTGTTTGATTATTGTGGGAAACAAAGTTAATATTCATCCATTGTTGGTAATTGCTTGTTTCGGCTCCAGTTATTGTTTAATAATAACCGGTATGTATTAATCAAGTATTAATAAAAGTAACAAAAAGCACCTTGGACTCATGGATCCTTTTTTGAACGCAGTAAGGAGCCTGCTTTGCTGCATCTTTTTCTTTTCACGGACAATAGTGCTACATTTATTGTGTTCCATGATTTATTGTTGATCTACAGTATAGTTACTAGTGGTGGTAATGATGATGATATATAAACTCAGGTCATGTGAAGAATATCTATTAAAATATGTATCCTTAAAGTGACCATAGAGTCAATGTTTTTTATAGCTTTAAGTATTATGTAGGAATATATATAGGAATATAGGAATCATTTTAGCAAAGTCAACTGTCATGGAAATTTATCATGAGATTTGAAATAATGAGTTTCTCAGACCGGAGTTGTCTTAGAGCTTTAATTATTAGCTCTGCAGAGGGTTACACAGCCAGCAACACGGCTCAGAGTGCATCCACGAGAAGTTAAAAAGGAAGGTTTTTGTACAATGTGATCAACAGGATACAAAACAAAAAGACAGACAGGAAACATCTGCGGTCTGGCATCACTGTTACAGAAAGAGGACTCAAACCCAGCCCACAGTTGCACAAATTAAAGTCAACAGGAAGTGCACAGAAAACAGTCAAAATAGTAGTAAGACATTATTACATTCCTCCGTTTTTATCATATAAATATGATCACAAGAAAATAGTCAAGAAACATCATAACAAACATTAATAACAAACATCAAATCATAGAAGAATATTGACGAGTCTTCAACCCATGCACTTTGTGTACGTAGAGAGTTAACATCCAGCATGGAGAGGTTCTAGAACAAACGATGCATGGCGATGAGGACACAACAGGTAATCGCTGCTGTTTTTGTGCAAAGAAAAAAGTACTTTCCTGTAATTGAGCAAGCATATACAAAGAAAAATGGAAGGTGTAGGAGGAAATCAGGTTACACAACATCATCATTATCACACAAGTCTGTTGATGGAAGTGGAGAGGACAACAATGCAAAGAGAATCTCATAAGGTGAAAGATTAGACCTGGTTCGTTTTCTCATCCTCATCAGCACCAGAGGCAGGACCTTTGTCCGTGTGAGACCTGTGTCTTCACAGCACTTTGCAAGCTTAGTTTTGAGTGTGCCGTTCTCTCGTTCCACAGCTCCACCTCTGGCTTGGTGACCACACTTGCAGTTTGTTTTGAGGCAGGAAAGGCTTCAACCCATTTTGACCACATGTCGACCATCACTAAGCAGTGAGATTTACCTTCTGATGGTGATGGCTCTATGAAGTCCATCATCAGATGTTCAAAAGGTCGTACAGGCGGTGGGTGTGCTGCCTGGCTGGTTACAGCCATTGGCCTGCCAACATTGTGTGTGCCGCAGATTACACATGCCTGACAGTATTTTTGAGCAAAGGTGGAGAAACCTTTCGGAAACCAATGTTCTGTGATCATAGATAACATGCCCACTTTAGATGTGTGATCTTTACCGTGAGCTAACTTAGCATAATGAGGAAAGAAATGTTTTGGCAAACAGGGTTTGTTGTCAGGGCCATACCACACACCAGCTCGGAACATAGCACCAGAGGTCTTCCATAGGGAGATCTCAGGAGGAGTAACAGTGGACTGTACTGCAGAGAGAGAGGAGGACATGTCAGAAAATCATGTTCAAACCTTATGGGCTGTTTGTCAAATTTAACCGTGCACGGGAGAGGTTTTGTGAAATTTTCCTTTACTGTTGCTGTTGAGCCTTGAGAGAAAATAAAGCGACCACTCATTTCAGGAGATGTGGGTAAATCAGACATCCTAACCACAGAATAACCTGCACCAGAGTCGACCATGAAATTGAGTTTGTGACCTTTAACACACAGTTCGCGAGTTGAGGCATTTTCTTGAAAGCATAATTTATTTAACATTGTGTGTGTGTGTGTTTCACTTCCCTTTTTCTGCACCTCGCCCACGGCCACATCCTGTCCGCGCCCCTCTCTTCCTGGTACAGTGAAGTGTGTGTGTCTGTGTGTGTGTAGTGTCTGTGTGTGTGTGTGTGCTCCTGTACAGATATCTTTGTGAGGATCAGTTGGAGACATTTTGACCCTCAAGTAAGACAAAGTGACATATTTTCCAGATGGGAGAGAACAAGAGAGAACCTGTTGTTCCAGTGCATCAAATGCTTTCGGTTTAGCTTGTCTAGTATAAAGAGCAGAGCGGACACGAGCAGCCTCACACTCTCCTGTTACACCATGTCAGGTATGTTTTAGTTTACATGCTGGAAACTTAGTTTAATGATTTGATTGATCTGATTTGAATGTCTGATAATAACAGTGGTTCTGAAACTAGAGAAATGTATTTCTCTTCCAGGTTCTGAGGCACAGGGGAGTCAAGGAAGACAAGGAGAAGTCGGACCATGTCTGCAATGAACACGGAAGAAGGAGCGCTTACAGGTACATTCCTATGAATACTTACATGCATAATTTAGTGTAATATCAGTTTATTTATGATAAGAGGACTTTGAAAGATCTGGGGTCTCATTTATAACCGTTGCGTGCGCACAAAACGGGGCCTGAAACGTGCGTAAGCCACTTCTCACGCAAACGTTGGGATTCATAAAAACAAACTTGACGGGAAAATTTGCGTATTTCCACGCATGCGTACGAACGTTTTGGAGACGGGAAAGTGGCGACGCAGACGTGAGGTGGTGAACTGAAGCAGATTATTGATCCACTTCATCATTTACATTAAAACCAACAGCTTTAGCTCGCGCGACAAAACTGTTCCACTCAAACCTTTTAATAAAAAAATATCAAACAACTTACTGCAAATTACGTTCAGATTCCATTAAACAGCGAAGTTACGGAGCCGAGTCATTAACAGGTTTTAATAATATCTTCTGACACTGTGCGTGTATCATCAGATCACTGCAGTGAACGGGACTGAGCCACAGAGCACAGAGCGACCTGGAGATCACTGACAAGAAGTGAAGAAACTTCAAATAATATCGCAGAGTGGAGTGAGGATCCACTGATGTGAGGGAATCGGTCCGATGCTCTAGATCAGTGGTCGCCAACCCGTCGAACGCGATCTACTGGTCGATCTCCCAACTCTCTGGACTCACTGGCTGTCGTTGCGCCGCAGACCAGCTGTGTGTCGGTTGTCTGTTGTTCACACGCGCTGTGTGTCGGTTGTCTGTGTGTCGGTTGTCTGTGTGTCGGTTGTCTGTTGTTCACACGCGCTGTGTGTCCCCTACTGACGGTGGAGCTGCTGGTTTATCTCCTGCATTTCCTTCAGGAACAAGTTGGTTCATGTCCTAAACTAAATGTCCGGTCTGAAGACGAGCATCGTCCGGTCTGTGGATAACAATCAAAGTCCCGTTGGAACAAATGAGTGGATTCAGAAGGTGAAACGCTGGAGTGCTTTTACTTTGAAACGGGTTCGGGAAGTGATGTAAATACGTTTGTGTCATAAACAGATAAACATGGTGGTTCACAGCAGAATAAACAGAGAAAATGATCTTTCAACTGATTTTTAATGTTTATCTGATGAATTTATGTCACAAACAAATGGTTGCAACACTTTCTGTATGCCTTTTCAAAATAAAAGCACTCCAGAGTTTGTTAATGATATCCATTCCCTTGTTTAAAAAGGTTTTATTGTGAAATATTTGCAGGAGCGGAAGCTGCACGGCTTCATACTGTGTAGTACTGGTATTTATCTGAGTACAAGGGACTTCTTTCATATAAGGCAATAATCATATTTGTGGCCATATTCAAATCAAAGCCTATATTTAAAAACATTGTGCTGCAGTAGCATGTTGTGGAACTGAGAATCTACATATTGTGCATTGTAAATATGAATTAATATTAACTTGAATATTGTGCATTGAATAGAAAAAGTTGCATAACTGCCTCTCTTTGTGTATATTTATTTCTTGTACATTCAGCCTTTAACACAAATTGCAAAAAATAATAAATATGACCCTCCTAAGTGGGTTTCTTAGAAGATATCAGGGTGGTAGATCTCGGCTTACGTTTGGAATTAAAAAGTGATCTTGGGTTTGAAAAGGTTGGTGAACACTGCTCTAAATAAATAAATACTGCCGTGACACTGGTGCGTGATGCTGCGTGATGTGTGCAGGCGAATGGAAGGATGAGGAGGAAACGAGGGTTCAGCGATGTCTGATCAGCTGATATAGATTCTATTGATCTGTGATCTGTGATCTCTGAGCTGAACTGAGTCCAGCATCACACAGATCCAAACCATCCCAGAACAAACACGAGCATATAATAATAATTCTGTTAAATTCTATAGATTGAGGACATCACATCTGTCTCTGAATTTAATAATCCTTAGTTTTGGATGATTCAAATACGAACAGACAATACAACAAGTTCCCTCATTTTCTGAGAGGCTGTTTTTTTTTTTTTTCCTCCACCTTTGAATTGGATCTTTTCTTATTTCAGGCTCGGTTCTTTCTATCGTCTTCACTCTCACTCACTGTGTTAACAGCAGCAGCAGAGTATCAGTGTATTTTATTTATTAATCACATCACTGCTGTCCCATAAAATCTCTCTTCACCTCCACCTCACTAACAAACACCTCGATGTCAGTTTCAGAAAGTTTCACTTCCTCTTCTCATCGCTTGATGCCGTGACTCCGTCATGACTCACGGTGGAAACCCATTGGTCAGCAGCATAATTTAATATTCATGAGGTGCTTTGCATTGACCATTTATGGTGTAATGTGGGCGTGTGAAGGGCGGAGTATGAGGCAGATCCACGTCCGAACGTTTCCAGGTGGAATGTGATTTATAAAGTGAACATTGTGTTCAGGTCTGGGTGCACGGTTTTATGAATCTTCTTTTGTGTATTCCGTTTCCGGCTTTTTTGCGCACGTACACTTTTAGTATGAATCCCACGCACTGTTTTATAAATGAGACCCCTGGGCCTTTAGAATCACATGAATCTCAATAAATAATTAAATAAATATATAAGCAGAGGAAATGATCAGGAGTTAAATTCCATAGCTCGCTGTACATTCCAACAAATGCAAAACAGGAACAGCAACTTACTGTTGGAGAAACGTACAGAGCTTCAATCAATTACATCAGCACCAAAAATATTTTGGCCTCAGTTTTTCACACTGGGAGGAAGTGGAGACATGTTGTCTTTTCATACAGTCAACTGTCACCACAGAACTCTTTTCAGTTCAGGTCACAGATTAAAGCATTTCTCTGTGGGCAGTGCAGGTTGGCTTTCAGAACAGGTTCAGTGGGTGCAGGTCATACAGAATCTTGGTCCATCCATACATACAGGACTTCCTTAAGAAAATGACGAAAGTCACAATACGATAGATAGTTCAATAAGAAATATTTTTGTAGTTATGTACTGAACTTAATTTGACGGTTTAGACAAGCAACAGGTTCAAATAAACACAATCTGGGTCAGTGCTGCAAGTCAGACAATTAATCTTTGAATTGGACAACTGCCCACCTCAGTGCCCCCTCCCTCCTCCCCTACCACAGTGACGACTCTCTCCATCCTGGAGAGGGACGTCAACAGACTCTTCAGGAGACAGAACCCCCGCAAAGCAGCCGGGCCAGACTCTGTCTCTCCATCAATCCTGAAACACTGTGCTGATCAGCTGTCTCCGGTGTTCACAGCCATTTTTAACACCTCACTGGAGACATGCCACGTACCAGCCTGCTTCAAGACCTCCACCATCATCCCTGTCCCCAAAAAAACAAAGATCACTGGACTCAATGATTACAGACCCGTCGCCCTGACCTCTGTGGTGATGAAGGCATTTGAGCGCCTTGTGCTATTCCACCTCAAAGCCATCACTGACCCTCTCCTGGACCCCCTGCAGTTTGCCTACAGAGCCAACAGGTCTGTAGACGATGCAGTAAACGTGGCCCTTCACTTCATCCTCCAGCACCTGGACTCCTCAGGAACCTATGCCAGGATCCTGTTTGTGGACTTCAGCTCTGCCTTCAACACCATCATACCGGCTCTGCTACAGGACAAGCTCTCCCAGCTGAGTGTGCCTGACTCAACCTGCAGGTGGATCACAGACTTCCTGTCTGACAGGAGGCAACACGTGAGGCTGGGGAAGCATGTCTCTGATTCCAGGACCATAAGCACCGGTTCCCCTCAAGGCTGTGTTCTTTCCCCTCTACTCTTCTCCCTGTATACCAACAGCTGCACCTCCAGTCACCAGTCCGTCAAACTCCTTAAGTTCACGGACAACACCACCCTCATTGGGCTCATCTCTGGTGGGGATGAGTCCGCCTACAGGGGGGAGATTGACCATGTGGTGACCTGGTGTGGTCAGAACAACCTGGAGCTCAATGCTCTGAAAACAGTGGAGATGGTTGTAGACTTTAGAAGGAACCCAGCCCCACCCACCCCCATCACCCTGAGAGACTCCCCAGTCGACACTGCGGAGTCCTTCCGCTTCCTGGGCACCATCATCTCCCAGGACCTCAAGTGGGAGCTGAACATCAGCTCCCTCACCAAAAGAGCTCAACAGAGGATGTACTTCCTGCGGCAGCTGAAGAAGTTCAACCTGCCAAAGACAATGATGGTGCACTTCTACACCTGCATCATCGAGTCCATCCTCACCTCCTCCATCACCATCTGGTACGCTGCTGCCACTGCCAATGACAAAGGCAGACTGCAGCGTATCATCCGTTCTGCTGAGAAGGTGATTGGCTGCAATCTGCCATCTCTACAGGACCTGTTTGCCTCTAGGACCCTGAGGCGTGCAGGTAAGATTGTGGCCGATCCTTCCCACCCGGGTCACAAACTCTTCAAGGTACTTCCCTCCGGCAGGAGGCTGCGGTCCATCAGGACCAAAACCTCACGCCACAAGACCAGCTTCTTCCCGGCTGCAGTTGGCCTTATCAACAAGGCCCAGGACCCCCACCTGACTTGGACTCTTATCCCGCCCCCACGCCTCAAGTCTGTGTTACATTAACACACATTACATTGCACATTCTCATTGCACTCCTGTTTTGCATTTTGCATTTTACTTTTTACTTAATTTTTTTATATATCTTTTATATATTTTTATTTTATATTTGTTTTTTTCATGTGTGTAGTACTTATTATGTTTTTATGTTTTATGTTCCTTGTATGCACCTACATACCAAGGCAAATTCCAGGTAGGTGTAAACCTACTTGGCAATAAATACTTCTGATTCTGATTCTGAGGTGATTTGTGATTTCCACCTGTAGTTGGTAACCAAAATCAATTCAACTCTAAAACATCTTGGACACAAACTAATCCACAAATAAACTATGTTAGAGTCTGTAGAATAACTATATTTCTCTTTGTGGAAATACAGTAACAATTGTTCTGTGAAACTTACGAGTTAATATATTTTTTTTCTCTAGATTTTGATGCACAGAGGAATCAAGGGAAGGCTTTGACCATGTCTACAAGAGACACAGAAGGTGAAGAGCATGCAGGTAACTCATTCAACTTGTATTTGTGTATGGACACAGAGATCTTACAAAGCAATATGTTGAGATCTGTATGCTTGTTGCGTGAATGGGCACAAAGCTGTAGCTACCAAGTTTATACTGAATTCTGTCCTCCAGCTGAGGACGTTAAAAACTTGGGTTAATTCTACGAAGTAGACGACGTGCAGGGTGTTGGACCAGTGTAGCAGGACATGTCTTCGGGTGGTAGTAACAATATGTGATTGGACTATAAGCCGCTGGCCCACGTCCACCAACATCTTCCAGTCTCTGGCTTGCTCCATCTGACCATTCCTGGTCAGATGGAGGAGAACCTCTCTGTCCCTGTTCCCCCTCACAGACAAAAGTTTTCCTTTGAACTGCGTTTGATGTTTTGGATGTCAAGGCATTGGTAGCAGTTCTCTTTGTGTCTATTGTTGCTGCAAGGCATGGGAGTACCTGGTTGTGTCTCCACGTATACCTACCTTGGGAGAGACGTATTTTACAACCAGTGAGGATGAGGGTAGCTTGAGTCGAGCGTAGTGGGCAGGATGGATCTTCGTTCAGCCACTGCTGTAGGTTGGGTGAGGGAAGGACGTCATAGGTTGCTCGAAGCAGGAAGCTAATCCTGCTAGCTTCCATTCCCCACAGGTCCTTCCAGCTGATCTGTCTTTTCTCTATGATTTCCCATTTCATCCACTGCCCCTGTCTTGCTTGAGTGACAGCCTTCACACATCTTGCTGCCTCTTCCTGATGTCAGATTTCCAGGACTACCAATTGTCACCGCTCTGAAGGAGTTGCCTTGTTCCACAGGGGACTACTCTGACCTAGGCCCAAAGCTCCTCTTCCCTGTTTAACGTGACCCACAGTGTCAGTGTGCTAGAGTGCTGCTTTTACCTGTTGGGTTGCTTCTTTTGGTTTCCATTTCCGTCCTGTTGTCAATGATGGTCCAACAGCCTGTATTTATTTGTCTCTGGACTCTGAGAGAGTCTCCAGCCTTGTTTTGGTGAAGTTAAACTCCTCTACAAGACCTGAGAGAGGCAGCTCGAGGATGACATGACCCTTCAGGCCGATGTTGCTCAGACATCTTGGGACTCCTAAATGTAACCGTGAATACTTTTGGTTTCATGTGAATGAAGTCTTCGCTCCCAAATGTTATTCACAAGAAAGATTTACAGTATGTAACACTGCAAAATCACACATACCCAAACAATCAAACATACATATACAACCCAATAGGTGGTGCCAGCCTTTAATTTCTAAAATGTATGTTCTCTTTCTATTTGACAGCCCTGTTGAGCTTTCTCGTCAAACTTGGACTGGAGGACTTTTATCCCAACAAGCTCAATCTACGGTCTCTCTTTGAGATCAACAAAAACAGTATTGAGGAAAAAGCTGTTTTATCGCTGGAGGAAATACCATGGTGTTTTCTCAGAAAACTGTTGCAAATGAATGCAGAATGCAGGAGCTCAATACAATCATCAATCAGGCCAAAGGAAAACATTGAGGAAGACAATGATCTCTCTGATGAAGACCTTTACACCGCTGATGACTCTAGAGATGATAAGGTTAACCCCCTCGACCTCATAGTCGCTCTCTTCCATTGCGCTGACAGCTTCCTGCAGCAGGAAATGGCCCTCAAGATGTCAATCTGCCAGTTTTCTCTTCCTCTGCTGTTGCCCCGCGGCCACAAGAGTCAGTGTACCCTGATGCTGTGGGCTCTGAGAGACATCGTCAAAGAGTGGTGTCCACATGATATGTCTGAATCAAGAGGGTTTGTTGAAGACAACATTGTCCAAGCAAATATACCATTCTTCTCCTTTGTGAGGCTGAAGAACAGTAGTTTATCCAAGTCCCAGGTTTTGAATCATGTCCTCAGCAGTGGGCAACAGAACTGCAACATCTTCATACACAGGGATGTGGAGGGGGGGGCAGTCAAGAGAGAAATTGCAGATGGGCTTGTTGAGGTTTGCTGGTACCTTCCCTCTGGCGGGGAAAAACTTGACATTTTTCCTGAGCCTACTGCCTTTGCAAATTTGCGAGGGGACATTTGTGAATCACTCACACAATTCAACTTTCTCTTTCAAGTATCAACAGCTACCTTTGTGTTTCTGGACAGCGTTGAAGAAAGTGAGCACGGGATTCTATCTTCTCTTCAAGATGTGAAATCCAAACTCTTCTTAGTCGTCAATCGAAAGGGAGGCAATGCCAGAGAGGAGATGATGTCTGTGAAGAGATTGGTGAAGGAATTAGGTTTACCAAAGAACAGAGTGAAGGTCAAAGACCAGAGGATAAATGTGGCAGAGTTCTCAAAGAAACTTTGTGAGGTCATCAAGGCATCCCTGTTAGATGTGAAAGACACCATGAGCATTGTAGATATGGTTGGAATAGCTGTTGAACTTGGTCTGTTTGTGGACCAAAGCAAAAGTGACGCACAGAGAAAAGCAGCTGACGAGATCATGGGCGACATTAGAGTGCGAAGTATACCAGACTATAAAAAACTAAATCTGACTTTGCAAGGAGCGAACTGGAAGAGGTTGTCAAAGTTAGAAAAGGAAGAGTGTAGACTGAAGACATCTGGTGATTCCGGCCTTGAAGACTATAAATGTCAACTACAGGAAGAGAAAAGACAAATCAGACAGGAGCAACAAAATCGTGACGCCTCCAAAGGAATGAAGAGTTTCATCAAGTGCTTATCTACAGATGACAAAGAACAAAGAGATGTTTTCCTTAAGTGGATGAAACTGAAGTTTAATACACATTCACGAGGCAAACTCTCTGTGTTACGTAACAAATTCAAAGAGCAATGCAAGAAGAAAGACGCCAAACTCATAGCAGAGTTAGACCAAGCTTTGGTGGATAGCTCTTTAGGAACAGAGCATTACATGAGAGAGATGGGACTGATCTACGAGTTCTCAATCATCAGCTCAACAGCTGATGAAATATCCCAGCTCCCTGGTTTGGCAGCTGAAATGCTGTTGGATGGATATCCTTTAGAGCTTTTGGACGGAGATGCCGCCAACGTCCCAGAGAGATGGGTGACAGACGTACTGATGGAGCTTCACAAGAAGGTTGGACAGAGGAGCAGACTGTTGGTACTGACTGTGTTGGGTGTTCAGAGCACCGGTAAGTCAACGCTCCTCAACACCATGTTTGGTGTGCAGTTTCCTGTCAGCAGCGGCAGATGCACAAGAGGAGCTTTCATGCTCTTCCTCAAAGTTGGAGAGGATTTGAAAAGCGAGTTAAACTGTGATTTTATCGTCCTCATTGACACAGAGGGTCTTAAGTGTCCTGATCTGGCACAACTAGAGGACAGTTATGAGCACGACAACCAGCTAGCAACCTTTGTCATTGGCTTGAGTGATGCCACCATTATCAACATCGCAATGGAAAACGCAGCAGAAATGAAAGATGTCCTGCAAATTGCAGTGCACGCATTCTTGAGGATGAGAGAAATTGGAAAAAAGCCAGTTTGTCATTTTGTTCACCAGAATGTTTCATCAGTTTCAGCTCATGCCAAGAACATGACACAAAGAAAACATCTCCTGGACCAACTCAATGAAATGACTCAAATCGCAGCTGAAATGGAAAAGAAACCTTCTATCAAAGAGTTCACGGATGTGCTGGACTATGACATGGACAAGAACAACTGGTACATCCCAGGACTCTGGCATGGAACACCACCAATGGCACCAGTGAACACAGGTTACAGTGAAGCTGTAGCACATTTCAAGAGAAACCTGTTACAAACAGTGAAGAAGGACCCGTGCAATGAAGTGTCGCAGATCCCAGAGTTTCTGGAATGGATGAAGAGTCTCTGGCGGGCAGTGAAATATGAGAACTTCATCTTTAGTTTCAGAAACACTCTTGTGGCTCATGCCTATGACAACTTGTGCAAAGAGTTCAGTCAGTGGGAATGGGAGTTCAGAAAAGAGATTCTGACCTGGCAAACACAAGCAGAGGTAGAAATCTTGAATGCTGACAATGAATCTGAGGTAGAAACTTGGAACAGATTAGTTGGAGGAAAGAAATCTGAGGTGTCAGACAAAATAACCGACCAACAAACAACAATGAGGGAAAAAATCAACGACTACTACAAGATGAAAGGCAAACAAGTTAATCTGATAGAGAAATACAAAGAGGACTTTTTAAACAGTGTCAAAGGCCTTGCAGATGAAATCAAACGTTCTGTGTGGATAAAACTGGATTGCATCCTTGAACTAAAACGAAGTTCAAAAAAGGTTCAGGACATTCAGAGAGAATACAGAGGTGTGATTGAACAGAAGGTCCTGAAGCTTCTGGGTGACTGTGACGCGTCAACTCTGACTGAGGAAGAGCTGACACAAGAGTTTGAAAAGATGTGGGCTGAAGCCACTGTAAACGTGTCCGGCCTGAAAGAGCGAGACATTGCAGCATGCGTCCTGAAGCAGCTGAGAAAAGACTTCTGTAATCGAAACGTCAATGAGGCTTTGAAGAAAGTAACAGACCTAAAGGAAATGGGGACAGGTCCATTTAAAACTAGACATGATCACTTAGGAACTTTTATGCAGAAGGTCAAACATCTGTGGATAGGAGATTTGCAGAGCTTTGCAGACAGTATCATTGACTCTTGTACAAGGTTTGTACGTGATAAAGTAAAGACCGATGGAGATTACCAGGACTCTTTCACAAAGGATCTTCTAGAACAAATTGATGAATCCCTTAAACAAGGTTACACCCGTCGCAAATCAAATATACAGTTTGAGATTGACCTGAAACTTCACATTTGTGGCATTGCTTCAAGGGAATTTGTCAAAATGCACAAAAGATTCTTGTCAGATAATAATCCTCACACTCAGCTGGAAAAGTACAAGACTCAGTACCGGTCAGATTTTCTCGATTTATACAAAAAGCAAGATCACTGCCAACGCAAAGCAAAAGATTTTGTCCAGTCTTGTATCAAACCTGCTGTGAAACAGTTCATCTATGGATCTCTGGGAGTAGACATTGTGGAGGACATTCTGACAGGTTCCCATTCAGCAGAGTATAGTTCTCGCACAATCTTCCAGTACAAAATTCAGGAAGAGTTGCTGCAAGAGGAAAACTTCAAGGGTTTTTTTCAGTTACATTGATAACTATGAAATATATGTTAAGGATTGGATATTTGAGCAAATCTGGCAAAAGATGTCAGTGGAGAAGACTTTGTGCAAACTGAAGAACAACAATCTACAAGTCATCGACAAAAAAATATCAGAAGCGATAGATGGGGCAGCAATAGGAGAGGATGGTGTTCTGCTGCCAGATAACAAGGAAAGCATCACAAAGCTAATCAGCAACATGCGCAAACATTTGATCAAAGACATCTCAGTTTCAGTGGAGGCTGAAGAAACCACCTTGTTTCTGATCCAAAGCTCATGTCATTCATTCATCAAGTGTCTCAAGATCTCAATGAAGGAGTTGAAGGACCAACTGGAAGAGGAGTTCTCAAACTCTGACAACATCACTGAGACTCTGAACAAGCTTCCAATCAAACCACAGGATGAGCTTTTCAAGCGAGTGTTTGGTTGTGGACGACAGTGTCCATTTTGTAAAGCTCCCTGTGAGGCCGGTGGCACAGAACACAAGCAGCATCATGCAGCCATTCATCGGCCACAAGGTCTTGGCAGCTACAGGTACGAGTCAAGTGAGAGGCTGGTTAATTCACTGTGTACAACTGACGTGCACAGTGATCGTAAATTCAAAAACACAGACACCAAAGGGGAGTGGCATCCGTACAAGGACTACAACAAGTACTATCCAGACTGGATCATTCCTCCAGACCCCACCACAGAGGCATCTGACTACTGGAAGTACGTCCTGGTGCAATACAATGACAGATTTGCTAAAATATATGAAGTCAAACCAGCTGAAGTTCCAAAGGCCTGGAGGAGACTCACAAAGGAACAAGCTCTGAAGGGTTTGAGAGACGCCTTCAACATGAAGTGAACAAAGTGCAACTGAACACATCAGGTAATTCAGTCCAATTTAATATGCAGCAATAGATTCACATTCACTTGGATGAAATATTATTTTTTAACGTAGACTCTGGAAAATGTCCAGACTTTGTTTATAGATTTGGTTTCTTCCAGTTTCACATCTTACATTAGAAACGTCATCAACACGCCCACTCACTCTCTGTGAATGTTCTGGACATGTTCCTGCTGTGTTCTCACATTCTCTACGTTCTCACTTACAGCTTCTCCAGACGTCTCAGGAAAACGTCTGGACCTCCGTGCATGTCTGAAAGCAAATTCAGAGAACGACAAGTCTTCAGTCTAATTCAGCTTCAGGAACTATTCAAATTTTGGGGGAAATCTGTGCAAGAACTTATTGTTTGGTTTGTTTTTGTTTGTTTTACTCTTGTGTATCTTTTTTGTTAATGTGACTAAACCACCAATTTGTTTCAGTGAAAATGAAGAAAGAACAACACAGTAAGTTTGGACTTCTGTGCATCTTCTTTTCTTTACGACTCTTCGATGATTTATTTTTTGGTATTTTTCTTTACGGTGTCAATAGTCACTCGCCCTCGAGCGATAAAAGAAATAAACGAGAAATGTAAAAATAAATGTATATTTTTTACCTGTATTTTTGTTCCTTTTTGTTGCCGTATGTTTGTGTATATGATGAATTATCTTTTATATTACTTTACGTACATCAGGGCAGAGAAACAGATGTGCATGGTGATGTGGATGATGAAGTTATGAATGTATTATCTCTATGTATGTAATGACTATATTGAAAACAATGGCGATGTACAATATACTAAGACCATGTGATGAAATATTCAGTCATATACTGCCATTTATATCGTTACTTTTATTTTTTAAGTTGTTTAAGTTTGCTCAAGCAAATATTGTTATTCACATATTGTTAAGGATTAACTTTTGATTCATATTCTTCTGATTAAAATGTATTTTTCCATTATTTACATGCTCCGTTCTAAATGTCAAGTACAGTACTAAGGACAATGATGATGATGATGATGATGATGATGATGATGATGATGATGATGATGATGAAGCACAAATTGTCTTTGTACGTTTTTATTTTTGGGACTTTTTTATCATTTTTGCGAATGACAGTTGATAATGTGACGAATTTACAAGCTACAATAAATGATGAGTCAGTTGATCTCAGTTTGTGTTTGACTTTTTCTGATCACAAATGTTTTTTTTGCTGATAGTTGCATAATGAGTAGAGATATTATGTAAAAAGACCATATGAAATAAAATTATAATATGATAAACAATGTTTTCAAATAAAGAAAATAGCTACAAACAATATTTTAATCATAAATGATCAAATGATACCATGAAAACCATTTTGGTTAGCCTTCTGCATTCAGTCCTTATCTGCTGTTGATGGAACATGGTGGGACACAGGAAACTCTTCAGCAACACATCACTCACCTGCCACTTGGGGCAAAACAGCCACAAGGGGGCACCCAAAGCACATCTCCAATTTATCCAATCAGCACAGGCCAAAGGGAAACACACACACACACACACACACACACACACACACACACACACACACACACACACACACACACACACACACACACACACACACACACACACACACACACACACACACACACACACACACACACACACACACACACACACACACACACACACACACACACACACACACACAGCTTGCCTGCAGTGTGACAATGTGTGTTCTTAATTCTGTATTCGTACGTGTGATCTCCTTTAGTTTCTTTATCTTATCGAGTGACTCCAGGGAAACGCCCTTTCATTCTGCACTGCTGTTGTATGTCTGGCAAAATGACAATAAAGTCTGATTTGATTGGATTGGATTTGATGGGAGGAGCCTGGTTTCAGTTCAGAGTAAAATCCCTGTTCAGAGAAATGGAGGCTGGAAGTAGTGATGCTCATGTTGCTGTGGTAACCCTGGTAAAGGTGTGTAACTGCACTCAGCTACACTTTACTGTTACTGGTTCCAACAACTTCTGACTCTGTCGTGTTGATGACGAAGAGCAGGAGGCTTGTTCCTCAATTTATTATCTGAATGGGAGCAGAATATGTACTGTATATATGTACTGTGTATATGTACTGTGTATATGTACTGTATATATGTACTGTGTATATGTACTGTGTATATGTACTGTATATATTTACTGTATATATGTACTGTGTATATGTACTGTGTATATGTACTGTGTATATGTACTGTATATATGTACTGTGTATATGTACTGTATATATTTACTGTATATATGTACTGTGTATATGTACTGTATATATGTACTGTATATATTTACTGTGTATATGTACTGTATATATTTACTGTATATATGTACTGTGTATATGTACTGTGTATATGTACTGTATATATTTACTGTATATATGTACTGTGTATATGTACTGTGTATATGTACTGTGTATATGTACTGTATATATGTACTGTGTATATGTACTGTGTATATGTACTGTATATATTTACTGTATATATGTACTGTGTATATGTACTGTATATATGTACTGTATATATTTACTGTGTATATGTACTGTATATATTTACTGTATATATGTACTGTGTATATGTACTGTATATATGTACTGTGTATATGTACTGTATATATTTACTGTATATATGTACTGTGTATACAGTACAAGGGAGGGCGCCTTTGAGCCAAGGATACACACAAGTCAAGTAGAATCATAAAAAAAGTATCTGCCTGGAGAGTGACTTGTTGTATTTATTATATTATATTATTATATTTTATTATATAATATAATATAATATTATAATATATCATATTATATCATATTATATTATATTATATTATATTATATTATATTATATTATATTATATAGTACAGGTGTGTGTCTCTAATGTTGTGTTCTCTTGTCCTGTGTTGATACTTCAGAATTATTCTACAATATTCTGTCACTTTTATAGTTTGTGTTCAGAGTGAAGTTAGAAAACTTTGTGTTCATCCTACCTGGTTTATCTGCACTGAAGATTTCATACTCAATGTTTTTCATCAAACTAAATAGAATTTTCTTTATTACTGTTCACCTGAGTGTTTTAATTGACATCTATGAGTGTGTGTAATGTGGTGCAGCTTCATAGAGCTGTTGGGCCGAGGTGAAAACTTAGTATTTCCAGTTTGGGGTGAATGTCATGAGGGGAAGTAAAAAACAAAGATGTAAGAAATGAAGGAAAGAAAAAGATGATTTCTGTGATTTGCTCTGCACGTACCTCACTGAAAGGTCAAATCTAAATGTGCAACGTAGATTCAGTCAGAAAGATAAAAGGAGATGAACAATAACTTCCTCTCAGGACGATGACAGCACAAAACTCACAATCCTACTGAGATCAAATGCATTTAATTACCTCCCACAACTGAGCTGCACCACTTGTCAGGCGGTGCATCCAGAAGAGCTGCATTCCTCAGCTTCACTCCTCCCCCTGGCTGCAGTGTGTCGGTAGGTGGAGTGTTCGGGTCCCAGCCGCCCTCCAGACTGAGCTCCCGACGCTGAGAAAGATCATCAATGAAACTGAGAGAAGCTCGAATCCACAGGTGAGTGTGTTCCAACTCCTCTTTAACTGCCCTGTCACACGTTTGGAAGGAACAGAGTTCAACTGAAGGAAATGTTTTCACTGCTGATTTCTGTTTCTCAGATAAACAACAGTTGATTTGTTTGTGGACATATTTCATTTCATCAGTATGTTCATGTGTCTTCATTTATCAACAGTACCGTGTTGCACATGATGTCACTGGAGCTTCTTTACTTCAATGACAAAATACTTGAATGAGGTTAAAAACGTTTTTGTGCAACATTTCATTTATAAAACCCTCAAATTATAATTGAATCTTAGTCACTTTCCAAAGAAATTTAAATATTTTCAGTTAATTTCAGATGTGGAGCTGAATATAGTTTGTTTTTAATGATTCTTAGAAATTAAAGTTTCTTGTGTCGAAAAAAAAAAAGCAAAAAGAAACAAAATTGTTTGAGATTTTGTATCTAAGTAAAAAAAGTTGTGATGTGGAGATAAAGTACTTTTTAAGGTAGTAGCCTTAAAACGAAGGCAGCTTCATTTCTGACCTATTTTCAAAGATGACCATTTTTTTTGTAATTAGCTTCCAGGGTTTTGAGGATGTGTGTTTTTTCTGAGTGAGGCTGATACTGAACGTGGTTTTGAACAGTGGAGTGAGTAAACACACCGCTGAGGTATGTACGTATGTGTGGGTGGAGTCAGAGTCCTGCAGGAATGTCGGCGTGTTCTGCAACATTCCTGCCTTCAGCAAATCTGTGTGTGTTCTGCTGCAAACACAACACACACACACATTTCAAACTTCAAACCTGTGGGGGCTCTTCTAGTGTCGGGTCCAGTCACACATGCTCATCAGTTGTCAATGTTGTGTGTCCTCTCCAGGTCACAGTTCTGGCTGCTGGTGAACTTCACTCTGCACAATAGACTGTTCTCTGCACACAAACAATACAAAGTGACAGAATATAAGAGTTTGAGTATAAGAGAACACAACATTAGAGACACACAACTTTACAACAGGGACTGAGTTCTCTGAGAAATCAAGGACAAAATAAAAAATAAACAAAAGATTCTCACAATTTTAAAGAAAGTGAAAGAAAAAACTGTTGTTTTCATCTTGAGCCAAAAGTTATTCAGAGAATTAATAGAAACTTAAATAACAATTTTAAACATCAGTGACGTTACCACCTTTTAACTCAAAACCTTCTGTCATTTTACAAACTAAACAATGAATCAACTTTTGAAAGAACCAATGGAAAATGTGGCTGTTTTTCCTTTTGTCCTTTTTCATGTATCTGAACTTAATTAATTATTTTTCATCAGCAAATGTCTGTACTCTCTACTTCACTACATTTTTACAAAGCATTACGTGACAGGTTCACATTGATTTGTATTTTTAAAAGTAACCAATAAGAAGAGAGGAAGTGTTTCACTGATCCAATCAGAGCGGAGAGGTAGCGTTAGACCCCGCCTCCTGCAGCAGAAACACCAGGTTTCACCGAGACTCAGTGTCTTCAGTATCGTCTGTATTATCCTTGTATTAAACAGAATATACAGAAGCCACAGCTAATGGTGTAGTTGCATTAGGGAATAGGCTACACTCATTAAGTACTTTTATTATTTTTAAAAAGTATTTTCAAAAGAAAGTACTTTCTTGTACTCAAGTAGACAAGTTAATAAGGTACTTTTAGTTTCACTTGAGAAGATTTTAGCCTTTGTATTTGTACTTTTGCTTTAGTAAAATATTTGAGTTCCCCTCTCCACCAATGATGTTTAGAATGACCACAAACCTACACTGTCACAGTAATAACATATATTATTATATACTTTGGTTCCAGTGCCGACAGCCACTGTCTCAGGTGATCAGTTTTGTCAATTAAACAACTTCAGGTCACTTTTCTGGGATTTCAAGTTTCAGCCGAGTTCAGCTGATAAACATAAGTACTAAGTTAATGATCAGAGTTTGGTTCACCGAAACTTGGAGTGTCAACAGTGAGAGTAAAGAATGTTGGCTGATGTGTCAGGTGGTTTAAAAACAGGCGGCTGTTTGTCTCCTGGTCTCACACTTGTCTTTTTGTTGGAGACTGTTGTAGACCCGGACACTGACACCATGAGAGAGTGATATTTCACACTTGTCTCCTCTCTCTGGTTTAAGTGTCAGGTTACTGCACAGCGTGAGAAATATTGTGCCGTTTACTACCTACCGATTCGTAACACCTAAAAAGAAATACCACGGTTTCAAATGTTCTAATCTATATGACCTAGAAGCATATGTATATCATCTAATCCAAACATTTGAGTAAATGCAGCACTTTCTATGTATCACCTAGCATGAGATACAGCGCCTCAGGTTCTATATATAAATCCTGACTTTATACCTTCCCTCATGTTTCCCTTTAATGATACATACTGGTGTAAATCTTAATGAGAACGTGTCATTTTAACCCTTTGATTTTATTGCTCCATGTCCCTCTACTTCTAAACAGTTGCAGTTATAAATACGACAAAGAGGAAAATTAAATGTCTTTTTATGAAATTAAACATGTAACAAATAAAATGAAAATTAGTTTTTAAAGTTCTTTTGAAGAAAAGTTGCTTTTTAGTTAAACCCCAAAAATGTGCAATCACCTTTTGTTCAGCTAAAACAAATGAAACTGAAATTGCACAAGTATCCTTTCATCGAACAGAACGTACTTAATGCAGCTTTACAAAATGTATCTCTCAACTTTAAGGATTTCTCAAACGCTATAACAATTATTTTCTCTGAATAAAACTGTTACAAAAATCTTAATCAACGACAAGTCGCACAAATAAGGACGAACTATTTAGCTCGAACACTTGAGTGTAAGATTTAGGTGAAAGGATCAATTGGCAGAAAGTGAATAGAAAATAATACGAGTGTGTTTAATCTAAATTGTACAGAATGTTGTTTTCTTTACCCTAGAATGAGCCTTTATATATAAATAGTTCATATATAAATACTTTATATTTACATATGGAGCAGCCATGTTTTTTACAATAGCCCAGACTGGACAAACCAAACACCTTTTGGCTAACAGCTAGCATATAGCTATTAGCTGTAGCTATTAGCTCCCTAAACTCTCTAAAACAGTCAAAACGCTGAACAGACGAATCACACACTTTTCACTAATGAGCCAGAGAACTTTAGAAACATTAATATAAGTACCTGGTTTACTTTAGTAGCCGTTAGCTACGTTAGCACCATGCTAGCAGAGATGACCACAGATGGCTAGCAGCAGGCTAACAGCTAACACAGTTGATTAACTCCCTAAACATTTAAAAACACTATAAAAAAAACTTCTTAATAATGATCCAGAAAACTTCAGAGACATTAATCACAATACCTGGTTTACTTGAGTAGCTGTTAGCTACGTTAGCTCAACACGCTACATGCTGAGTGACAGCACTCACACTTCCTCTCCTCTCTGTTAGTCCCGCCCCTTAACTAATCTTCTTCTTCTTCTTTTTTTTCTTTTCTTTTTCTTTTTCTTCTTCTTCTTCTTCTTCTTCTTCTTCTTCTTCTTCTTCTCCTCCTCCTCCTCCTTCTTCTTCGTTGGTTTAGCAGTGGGTGGTAACCAGCATCAAGGTGCATTACCTCCATCTACTGATATTAATGGAAACAAATGTAGGACCAATCAGATGAAGGAACACGTACTTATACACTTATATACGTAATATAGACTGGCACAGCTTTTACTGTAGTTATGGTAGGATTTATACTGATATAGTTTAATTTGGGAGTTTTTCTACTATGTATATATTCTGGGGGTTTTATACGATGTATAAACTATGTATAAACCAAGGGGTTACATGAAAATGTGTTGGTTTTTATTTGTCTTTACTTCTAACCGAGGTACAGTGTAGTGATGTGTACATGTATCGCCCCTTGCAGGTGGAGCCTGGTGCTGCTGAGGGATGGAGCTGAAGGTGTGGGTGGAGGGCGTGGTCAGGGTGGTGTGCGGTTTATCACTGAACACTTCCTGTCAGGAGGTTGTGATCACTCTGGCACAAGCGATTGGTGAGTCTGTCCGTTTTCCTTCAGCACGTGATACACACTTTGTATTCTACTCACTGAGAGTATTCCTGCTCACCAGAGGAGGAACACAGTACTTCCTGGATTCTATGAACATGGACTCTTTAGTTTAATACTTGCTGAGCAGGCTAATGGTGGGATAGTTCTGGACATGAGTTCTGTGCCCATCTCAGACAATCTGTATATTTTCATCTTGACTTTAAGGTCTTCAAATTGGAACATCGTCAGAATATCGTACACTTTGTCCTGCAGTTTGTTATGATGGGGTGCACTGCAAAATATGTTACTGGAACAAAAATATAAACTGTTGCTGAAAAAGATTTACATACCACCTCCTGTCAATCCACCGGCACGCCCACCTACACCTTCCACCTGCACCCATTGGACGGTACTAACTGTCAATCACTCTGTGGTACCCCCCCCCGATACATCCGGTGCTTTATGGTCTGTTTGACTCTAAATGATCATAATTCACTAAATGAACATCAGCTGTTTGAAGAAGACTTGAAACTAGAGACTGAGACATAAACTCCTGAATGTTTACTGACGTTATAAAGTGAGAAGTAGAGTCATTTTCTATAGACTTCTATAGAAACTACCAGTGGAGTCGCCCCCTGCTGGTCAGTACAGAGAACACAGGTTTCAGGGACTTCCTCATTGGTTTCACTTTCCCAACCTGGAGTCCACGTCCATTTGATTGAGTGTCTATAGACACCACTGCAGCTTATTATGGAGCATTATGTCTGTGGTTTTTTTATACACTAGAATCTTATTTTGTATTTTACCTTCTTTGAATTTGAAATCATTGTTTAAAATTGTATATTTGTGCTTCTGGATATGAATTGTTCATGTTTGTATTTTTTCTGGTAGGTCAGACAGGTCGTTACATCCTCATCTTAAAGTTGCGAGGGAATGAGAGACAGCTGGTTGCTGACGACTGTCCTCTGCAGCATCTGGCCCATCTGGGGCAGCTGGCTACCGAGGTCCAGTTCATTCTGCGGAGGACCGGCCCCAGTCTCAGCGGTGGTCCAGACACGCCAACCACAGGGAGACGCCTTCCCCTACCCAGACCCTCAGAACCAGAGCCCCTCAGACGCAGGGAGCCACAAAAGTCTCTCACTTTTAATCTGGGTCACGCAACTTATTCCAAGGGGACCAAACCAAACAGGACCATCCACAGAGCGTCCCCTGAACCACGGGCCTCCCCCGTCTCTTTCTTAGACGCTCCCGACCCCCTGAATGCTGTTTCCTCTCACCCCTCCACAGAGGATGTGTTTAGGAAGATTCTACAGCAACAGAGAAGATTAGAAGACCTGGAGGTTCAGCTTCAAGCTCTGGAGGAGGAGACACAGGGGTGGGAGCGGGAGGGGCCGTCTACGGTTCCATGTCTGAGTCCGGACGCTGCAGAGGAACTGGAGGAGCTGCAGTGGCGGCTGAGGCAGAATGAAGCAGAGCTGATGAACAGAGGACACTGGGAGGAAAAGCTACAGACAGAGACAGACAGAGAACGAGGTACGTGTTGAAATCCGTCCACACTGTCCACAGAGTGTCTTCATAGGGTAAATAGATGTGTGACTTTTTAAAGTCGTACATGTTTGGAACAAATACATGAATTTCACTTTGCCAGTTCAAACATGAGAAACGATGAGAAACACAAATTTGAGACGTAATTATATTTATTTACATATTTGTTCTGTTTTTGCTTTATTGTTTTGTACCAAATTTCTTGAGGAAATTGAATATGCGAACTAAAATAATCCAGAATGAATGAACGAATGAAAGAATTCTTTGACATTTCTAAAACAATGAATTTGAATTCACTGTTGTGAGCAGAGATGCACAGACGTCTACAGCAGATACACTCCTCGGTGGGTGATCAAAGTCACGAGATCAAGGAGCTCGCGGCTCATTCTGCACACCTGGAACACGACATTCAGCTCACAGCCTACAGACAAAGCTCGCAGGAAGCCGCTCAGCAGCAGGAGGAGGCGCTGAGGCCCCTGAGGGAGGAGCTTCACAACCGCCATCAGCACGCAGAAGAACTGGACGCAACGTTGTCAGGGACACAGGGGGAGCTCCACGCTGCAGACAGCATGCTTCAGGTAAAACACCTCCATCTTATCTCACTTCAGCAGAACTACAGTAATCAGTGGATGTATGGTATGCAATGTCAATAAGAGAATTTGAAGAAGTACACGTTGGTAACATCCTATTTTCTGCTTCCTGTAGGAGAGACAGGAGCTGGTTGAGGAGCTGAATAAGGAGCTGAGACAGTGTAATCTGCAGCAGTTCATCCAGCAGACCGGGGCTCCACAAGCTGAGCAGACAAACTCCCTGCTCGTCACTGACGTTTACCTCAGCAGCGCCGGAGTGATCGAGTAACTCAACGCTGCCACTGTACGTCAGCAGGATGTTTTCTATATATCAGTGTTAGGACATAACATAACTATAATAGTTGTTATTCTTGTTATTATTTTAGTATTGCTGTAGCATAAAAGAAAACATATTGGCAGTGAAACTAAAGCTCAGTTTGACGCTGAGGTGAAAAACGTTTTAACTTCTTAGATCAAATGAAAACAACAATAAAACAAGTGTTCAGAGACTGTGACTAAAGACGGACGACAGTACGACTCACCAGAAGAGTCTCGCTCTCCACCTGGTGGCTGGCTGCAGTATAGGTCACAAACCCTGCCTCCTCCACGTTAGCAGATAGGACATGGACCAAACATACACCTCGTCCACACTAATGCAGATATTCAGCTAAAAAACCTTCTGCGTCTTCCTTTGGTGCCGGTTGCCAGTGTTTTACTGAAATGGAGATTTTGACAAACTCATAAACTCTGGTATCTGGGTATCCATGGAAACAATGACATCACAGCTCACTTCACACATGTTGCTATGTGTAATGAGCATGAGCCACAATCAATAACAGGAATGGCGGCTGTACACTGGTTGACTGGAGAATTAGATCACTGAGTGTGCTCACGTTTGTCTCTGGCAGATCGTTTATCTTTATCACCACCTAGTGGCCCGGCATGGATGTTTGAAATATTATATTTGAAACATATCCACAGTAGTAAGATGGTTTCTGTCATTTTAGACAGTTCTTATCTCACTGATTTTCAAGTGTTCATGTTTCTGATCAGTTTTAATTAGTTATTTGATGATATAAAATTGGCTGAGACATCATGATTGACAGCTGAGACGGACTCATGATTAATGATTGAGCGTATTTATCGGCGAGACCTCGATACCATGACTCCATTACTGCACCGACTGTGACTCCAAATGGGCAAGATGGCAGCTTTCGTGTCCAGGATAGTTTGGCTTCGTTTCTCAGTAGTGGGAGGAAGTGAAGACACGACGTCTTTACATCTTGATTTTCAGTCGATGGTTTAATTTAACATAAAGCTCCGAAAACTCCAGTTCTGATGATTACATGCTCAAATAAAGAGAAAGCAAATCATGACAATGTTGTTTTCTCTTTTTCTACTGCAGGACAATGAAGGAAGAAAACATGGTGCAGACCCTACAGTGTGTGTGTGTGTGTGTGTGTGTGTGTGTGTGTGTGTGTGTGTGTGTGTGTGTGTGTGTGTGTGTGTGTGTGAGTCTTGATAATTTATCAAATAAATGATAAAGAACAAATGTATTTTTGCTTGTTTTGTTGTTGACTTTTCATGTGGATGCTACTCAGTCACATGACAGCAGAGGCGGGATATGACTGGATTGGATATACTTAGCTTAGCATAATAAACCTGAACAAATTCAGACTTGTCAAGTTCAAGTAAAAGAAATTTTAAAAAGTCGTGTTACAGCTGCAAGATTCTCAACTGGATGGTTTTACAAACAGAATCTGGTATAAATATAACAACCTGCTGACGGTTATACAGCAGCACTAGAATGAGGAAAGATAAAAGGTAAATTTAGCATTTTGTTATGTAAAACAGCAAACTTTAACTACTCAGCCAAGCCCAAGGCATTATGGGGCATCGCCCACCCCTCCATCAGCATAGTGGTGAGTAGATAATGAGAGAATTTTAGTTTTTGTTCAAACTATTGTGCAAGTAATACAGGTCCAGTTAAGCCCACAACTGGGTGAGTGGATATTAAACACACCAACAAGGAATTCTCAGCCAACAGATTTTAGTTTTGAAATGAGAAAGCCAATGGGTATCGGGGTTTTTTTTCTGAATCAATACTTAAAAAATGTTACCGTTAGATGGAAATTACTTTAACAACATTAACATTTTTCGTATGCTAAGATTAATATCCCTTCCACTTTTCCCACAAGGCTCCATCATCAAAGACTGACCACCATAGGTTGGTCAGTCTTTACTGTCTTTGAGAGAACACAACATTTATCATAATGGAACCATTTTCTACCACAGACATTTCTCATAAAGCTGAATAAACCTATCAAATAAAAAGTCTTTGATCTTGTGTGAAATTCCTTTGATGACAATAAATGACTATGAAGCATTTGTCACATATAGGCTTTGATCCCCAGCTGGTGGTTATACAACAGAAGGACTTTACTCACTATTCAACCACAGTTTATAACCAGAATTCAACTCACTGAGAAAAACTACCCAGTGACAATGATCCCAAACCAATTGGATCGACACTCAGGCGTGTTTCTGGTAATCCCGTCAAGACCCCAGCAGGTCATCGAGCAGGATGAGTCCGAGTTGGACACATCCGAGCTGTACGAACCTGAGGGGGACATTCCTGCGCTAGTCGTGTCTGAGGGGGGTGTACCCGAGCTGGTCGTATCTGAGGGGGACGAGTTGGACAAGTCCAAGCAAAGCATGGATCAGGATGAGTCTGATGAAGACGAGTCTGAGGACGAGTCTGTGTGGTATGAACCTGTGATCGACTTATCCAAGCAGAGGATGGAGCAGGATGAGTGTGATGAAGACGAGTCTGATGAGGATGAGATTGACACACCTGTGCAGAACGAGTCTGATGAAGACGAGTCTGATGAGGACGAGTCTGATGAAGAGGAGTCTGAAGAGGAAAAGTCTGATGAAGACAAGTCTGATGAGGACGAGTCTGATGAAGACGAGTCTGAAGAGGATGAGTCTGATGAAGATGGGTCTGATGAAGAAGAGTCTGATGAAGAGGAGTCTGAAGAGGACAAGTCTGATGAGGACGAGTCTGATGTGAACGAGTCTGATGAGGACAAGTCTGATGAGGACAAGTCTGATGAGGACAAGTCTGATGAGGACAAGTCTGATGTGAACGAGTCTGATGAAGACGAGTCTGACGAGTCTGACGAGGATGAGATGGACAGGGCAAATCCAAGCTAAGCATATTCCAGCTGGACATAAGCGAGCTGGACATGTCCCAACTACAAATACACAACATGGACGAAGCAGTCCACACAGAAATGGACAAAGTTGTGTTGAGGGTCATCGTAGACAAATTTCTCTCGAAGGCTGGACATCAGGCAAATTGGAGGTACAGCACGCCAGTGATCCAGAGCATCATCGAGCGTCTGTGGGAGTCGATATGGGCAGAGGTCAAAAACCAACATTTTGTCATCACCCCAGACACATGCAGACACCTCCACAGGGACGTTTACGAGACGCTGTGTAAGAGGTTGTCCCGTAAAGACAAGCTGATGACGCTCCTCAGTTCACAGGAACCGTCATTAGACATGTACGTCGCGGCCACGTTCAGACAGCACCTGACTTTACCCAGAGACCACAGCGCCACAGGGACGGTGCGGAAGTTGTTCAGCTCCGTATCGACAACAGACCGAATATCAACACTGACGATATCATAGTTAAGCAGCAATGACGTTTCACAAGTTAAAATCAGATAAAAATCTGCAGTCTCAGATTTTTACATCATCTCCTTGAGGAAGTAACAAATGACAAATCTCTTAAAACCATTAACCAGAGACGAAGCCATCAAATAAAAACTGCTCCTGCCTCTGCGCTGAGGGGGGTAGTTCACAGACACAGGTTAATACTTAGGTAAGAGATTTAACACACAACAAAACCACAACACAATCATCATATGTCTGATTGTTTTCATCAAGATCCATGAAAAAGTCTCAAAGAAATCAAGGAACATGTTGAAAAATGCCCTGAACATCTCACATTGTTAAGGAAAGTGAGAACTGCTGCACAGACTCCACCTGCACGGTGTTCGATTCCGAGATATTCACTCAAACGACACGAGTCCCACATCATGAACTCAGGTGGCCACCACCTCTGCTCTTATGTCACTGCTGACACAACCAGTTACAGTCATGTTGTTGTGTGTTAAGTAACGAGGTGGTGGGGTTGTATAGTTGATTATGTCACACGCACACGCACACGCACACACACACACACACACACGCACACACACACACACACACACACACACACACACACACACACACACACACAGGTATGCTGTTGTCAGTGATCTTTCTGTCTGTTGCTGTGTCTGCTCCACTGACCTGACGAGTAAATACTGAAACACTGTTTGAGGGGGAAATAATCTGAAGGTAATATTCTTGTATGGTTTGTTCTCACCTGGAGAGAAAGACAGAGAGAGAGAGTGTGTGTGTGTGTGTGTGTGTGTGTGTGTGTGTGTGTGTGTGTGTGTGTGTGTGTGTGTGTGTGTGTGTGTGTGTGTGTGTGTGTGTGTGTGTGTGTGTGTGTGTGTGTGTGTGTGTGTGTGTGTGTGTGTGTGTGTTTGCGCGCGTGCTCTAATCTAGTCTGATCTAATTGCTTTGTAATCTAGTCCAACGTGATCGTATCTTTTATCTAATCCAGTCTGGTCTGACCTCGTCTGTCTCTCTAGAATCAGAAGGAACTGGAGATGAGCTCGTGACACTTTCTTAAGTTTTGCTCATTATCAAACCAGAGAAACTTTCACTGTCCCTCAAGTGAGTTGGTTTATTTCCTTACTTATTATCAGTACTACTCACTTTGGTATTAGTTTACTGTCTCATGTCACCTCTCCTCTTTTCTGTTGCTTTTAATATTGGTTCTGAAAACACACTTTATATTTATACTTCACTTACAATACAATTACAATTTATTTATATTTATACTTTTGTTTTTTAGCTTTAATTCTATTGTTTATTCTCTGTATTCTTGGAGCATTCTCTCCTTCAGGATTAATAAAGTCTCAAATCTCATTTTATCTTATCATACTTGTGTATTTCCATAAACATCTGTACTTGAGTCCAACAACGAGTAATGCAACATCAATTAAAAGTACCAGCAAAAGAAAATGATAAAAGAAAAGTTCAAGTATATCACAAGTATTTAAAATCAAATCAAGTAAAATCAGTAAAAGCCGTTTTGAGAGATGATTTAAAAACCAAGTCTGTGTTCTGTGTTTCCTCAGGTAAACTATTTCAGACTTTTAGGGCCTAATATGTATAATATTTTATATAAACTGTGTATAAAGCAGCTGCAGCAGCCACAACAGCAACAAGCTGCTCACACACTGATGCTTCAGTTATGATCGTGTAATGATTTCATATCAATCAATAAGTCAATCATTTGTTATTTGCACATCAGGTTTCCTACGGATAACGTAACACAAAGTACAGAATACAGATATATATAAAGAGATATGAGAGGAAAGTCATGAGGTAAACATGTAAACACCTGAGTGATGAGCTGTTCCCTCAGTGACCTGAGACGCTTCATGTGAGGTAACCAGCCGTACGTGGGGGAAACAGGGTCCTGACGTGGTGAGCACATGTTGTACCACAGGTACGAGCTGTTCTCACGGTTATAAGCTTATCCCTGAAAATACCCCCCCTCATCTCCATTAAGGGCTTTGAGTACGAGCGCTGCAGGTATATAAACACAGAGTCTGAGCCACAGAGCAGAGAGACTGCAGAAAGAAAGAGACGCTGCTCTTTGTTCTGCATTTCTTCTTTCACTCAGCAGCTCCATCCACCCATCACCTGCAGGTAAGACTCACAACTACAGACTCACAACTACAGACTCACAACTACAGACTCTCAACTACAGACTCTCAACTACAGACACACAACTACAGACTCTCAACTACAGACTCACAACTACAGACTCACAACTACAGACTCACAACTACAGACTCACAACTACACACTCACAACTACAGACTCACAACTACAGACTCTCAACTACAGACTCTCAACTACAGACACACAACTACACACTCACAACTACAGACTCTCAACTACAGACTCACAACTACAGACTCTCAACTACAGACTCACAACTACAGACTCTCAACTACAGACTCACAACTACAGACTCACAACTACAGACACACACATTTGTAAAAGCTTCTGAGAAATCTTGTTTCCAGTGAAGAGGCCGGATGTAAACAGCATTTTTCCATATATATCTTTTTTGAAAGATATGAACTTCAACAGATATAAAGAAAATAATGAAGACATATTTTTATTTTAAGACACTTAATGAAATATGACAGATCATCAGAAACACTGAAAACATAATTAACTTTAATAAATGTAACATCATCACAACATCTCTAGTATTAGTCGCTGTTTAAATCCTTTTTGATGCTTTTATTGGTCTATTTATTATCTGATTTGTTGAGTCTGTTTTCACAGATTTACTGTAAGAAAACAAAGAAGTTGTAATTGCTAGTTTATCTTTATGTTGTTTCCCGCTCACACACAGTTCAGCTGGTTTATGATTAGAGCATCTTCAGCTGGTTACATATCCAACAGCTCATCTCACTAAGACTGATTATGAGTTCAGACTGATGAGTCTGCACATGTAAACTGTTCCTTTCACATTTCAACATGTCAAACTTTATTGTTCTCACAGACATGAACGCAGCAGTGGCAGCACCTGGAGGCAACAAGGCCGCACCCCCCAAGTTCAAACAGAAGGAGACGAGACAGTTCAAGAGCAAAGCTCCCAAAGCTGGACAGAAGGGGTGAGTTGGGGGGGGGGGGGGGAGAGGAGAGTGAGAGAGAGGAGGAGAGAGAGAGAGGGGGGGGGGGGGGGGGGGAGAGGAGGGAGAGGGTGAGAGAGAGAGAGAGAGAGAGAGAGAGAGAGAGAGGGGGGGGGGGGGGAGGAGGAGGGGGAGGGTGAGAGAGAGAGAGAGAGAGAGAAGGGGGTGAGTGAGAGAGAGAGGAGGGTGAGAGAGAGAGAGAGAGCGAGAGAGAGAGCGAGAGAGAGAGAGAGAGAGAGAGAGAGAGAGAGAGAGAGAGAGAGAGAGAGAGAGAGGGAGAGAGAGAGAGAGACAGAGAGAGAGAGAGAGAGAGAGAGTGGGGAGGAGAGAGGGGGAGAGAGAGAGAGAGAGTGGGGTGAGTGAGAGAAACGGGGGGGCGAGTGTGGAGGAGATAAAGAGAGAGAGACAGAAACTATCTTGTGTTAACTAGTCCTCTGATCTGTCCTCAGATTTGATGATGTTCCAGGGATGGAGAGTCTTGGAGGTAAATATTGATCCCAGTGAAAAGCGATTCATGATTATTGATCCCAGTGAAAAGCGTTCCTTGATCGGAGCCTAGAACTCTAGACGTTGTCAAAGTGACTGATTGTAACTCGTGGTCCTCCTCGGCTGCAGGTGCGGAGGTGGTCTGCCCCTGGGAGGCGTTTGGAGACATGGAGCTGAGCGACCTGGCTCAGTTCGGCCTCGTTTAGCTCTGGAGCCAAAAGGAAACAGTTCATTCCTGGCGGCTGCGATCCAGCAGCTTTTCTTTCTCCTTCCTCACAAACTCTCCCTCAAGCTGTGGAGACGAGTCTGATGATGGAACCATCCGAGGACGACTGATGAGAGGAGAAGACTTGAGTGGAGGAACAAGCTCATGGACGGCAGCACCCAGAATGACTCTTCTCCTGTCGTCTGCCCCCCCCCCCCCAGCCGCAGGTGGTAGCATCAGTCTGAGCTCTACGTTATCTTTACATGTCAGTGATGTCAGGAAGTCTGTGTTGTGGACTTGACGTCCTGTGTAGCCCGGCACACGTGTAAGAGTGTAACACGCTGTACCGCTGCTCGGGTTCAGTCACAGAGACGATCAGGAATCAACACGTCTTCAATGTAAATAATGTGAATGTCTGTCTGTCTATCTCTCTATCTATCTATCTATCTATCTATCTATCTATCTATCTATCTATCTATGATATAATAAAATCTGTTTTAGTGTATTTTACTCGTGTTTGTCTTTATTCCATCTGTGAACGATGTGATGAATTCATTACACGTCAGTTAAATATTCTGTAATTCACTGGAGACACGACTCGTTCAGCAGCGTCACACTTCAGAAGAACGAGCTCAGAGTTCAGTTTATTAAGTTTAAAATGAACTAGTTCACATTCATATCTTCAGCTCTTCAACCTCTTGTAACTCACCAGGTAACAGTGGACACGACCGAGGTCACATGTCTGAAGGTCAGTCAGTATCATGCGAAACCTCGTTAGAGCAGAGAGACGCTAAACAACTTCACCTGCGCCAGACACAGTTCAAACTACAGGCGACCAAATCAACACAAAACACACAAACTGTACACGTCCACTAAACACACAAACTGTACACGTCCACTAAACACACAAACTGTACACGTCCACTAAACACACACAAACTGTACACGTCCACTAAACACAAAAACTGTACACGTCCACTAAACACACACAAACTGTACACGTCCACTAAACACACAAACTGTACACGTCCACCAAACACACAAACTGTACACGTCCACTAAACACACAAACACGTCTCTCAGTTTACTCCTGATGAAGAACTCACCAACTTAGATCATGTTCACCTGTTGTGATGATGACGTCTTTTAATTGTTTGAATAAGCCAGAGGAGAATTAGCTCAGATCAAAGGAAGGTCGTTTCCTCTCTGAGACTCTGAAGCTTCATGTGTTCATAGTTTCCTTTGATCTGTTAGTTCTGGTTTCACGTTGTAATTTAGGGACAAAAGAGTTTAGTCTGACAAACGTACGTCCTGTGGTCATCACCTACGTGGGCGGAGTCTACCTATACTGGACTCTGATTGGTTTATAGAGGGGGGGGGGGGTCTTTCTGTTTGAATGGAGTAAATGAATGAAGAGCTTCATTTGGTTGCCATGGTAACATCATGATGGTATTACTACCAGCATCAGCACCTCCAGGCGCAGTACTCCACAGTACTCCACAATACTACAGTACTACAGTACTCCACAGTGCTACAGCACTACAGTACTAGAGTACTCCACAATACTACAGTACTATAGGTATACAGCAGCTCCTCTCGTCCATCAAAACAAGTGAGTGAATTGATATTATCATCAGTTTATAATCTGACATTTGTGAGTTTTTAGAAGTTGAAAATAACAGTTTTTACTATTTGTCTATTTCTTATGATGAAATATGACGGCCGTGTTTAAGAAAATAAATCTGAGACTTCAAGAATAAAGTTGCAACATTATGAGATTAAAGTCGTAATTTAACGAGATAAAAATTAAGAATTATATGATTCTCCTTGCTACTTATTTCGTACATTTCCTTTTACCTCCCCATTTATCTAAAAAAATATGACTTTTCTTTTGTAAAATTTCTACAATATTCTTGTCCCAACTTTGTTCTCGTAACATAAAAACTTGATTCTCAAATATTACGATTTACGATATATATATGTATACATATATATGTATACATATATATGTATACATATATATGTATACATATATATGTATACATATTGTCCTGGAGCACGAGATGCTCAATGAGATCTGGTCTGTTGTCAGATTTTGATCCTCAGGTTTAACTCACTGATCCGGACTCGTGTTGTGTCCCTGCTGTCGGATCAGCACAGTAGAATAATGCAGAGAGTTAATAAGCAGCTCAGTCCAGCACTTAGAAGTTATTAACAGCATTTATATAAAGAGTCTGAATATACGAGGGGGTGAAGTGTTGCTGCCTCTGAGTGAAATGACTCGATTGTTTCTCCAGACGTTTCCAGGATGAACGCAGCCGCAGGTGAAGGACACAAGGCGGCGCCGCCCAAGTTCAAGCAGAAGGAGACGAGACGGTTCAACAGCAAAGATCCCAAAGCTGGACAGAAGGGGGGGGGGGCTCTGCAATCCATCCTCCACATTTCATCCACATTCAGTCACTTACGTTTGAGATTCATTTTCATGGAGATTTACTTTGTAGTTAATTTATCATCTCAGTTTTATGTTTGTTAACCTTAATAACATCACATACAGTAAATATAATGTTTTCTTCATTGAGATCTGGATCTCTATTCCCCTCAATGAGGGATCATGAAGAGTGGTGGTTAGTACATTTATCCAATCAAGCAACAAAACACAACACAGAACAAAACAAGACAAGAAAGAAAACATCTGTTAAAAAGCTTCTGTATAAAATATGTTTTAATCACTGATTTGCTGCTGATTCTACGACGATGTGAAGAGTCAGTTTCATGTTGTTGATTTGAACGTTACACGATATTCGTTTAAAACCATTTTTGTCAGAAAAACATAATAACACAATGTTTACAGCCAGAATCTCCTTTGGTTCAAGATGTAATAGAAACTGAACTTTTCACTGAACTGAACCAAGTGCTTCACAAAATCAAAAAATGAATCAACTAAAATAAAAGCTATTCAATCAATTCAGCAACAAATTATAAACATATTAAGGTCGAGACCTTCAAAGTTATACAGAAACCAACAGATCCCACATGAACAACATGACATGACCCCTGGTGGCTGGCTGCAGTATAGGTCATAAACTCCGCCTCCTCCATGTTAGCAGATGAAAAAAACTCAGATGTAGTGAAGTTGATGTTAGTTTCTGTTATTTTTTACTGTTCTCATCATACTGACTATAAACTATTGTTATTATGGTTACTGTGGTTATTGTGGTTGAATAATTACATACACATTAATTTGTTCTCTCAGATAAAAATATCAGACACACACACACACAGACACACACACACAGACACACACACACACTGGTTTAATTGACCCCTGCTGATTGATAGTTAACTAGATCTCTCAGTTTGGCGCCTGCTCACAGAAACATTGGCAGATTTTCAGACCTACTTGGACGACGCCTCTCTGACCAAAGATCATGAGATTAAGGATTAGTGAGGAGGACCTGTGGCGGGACTCCCCCCCGCTCACTGAAGCTCGTTGGACCGGAGTGTGAGAGCACAGATGCACCAGTGGCCTGGAGACAGAAGCCAAGTCTCAGGACAGAACATCAGCTGGGACCAGACTCCATCGGTCAGTGTGGACCTCTGTCCTCGGACGCCATGGGGCAGGAGGGGAGCCACAACGAGGCCATGGACTTGGCAGAAATTCAGGACCTGTGCATCGTTTACATGAGGGAGTGTCCGAGCGGAGCCCTGCACTTACACGAGCTGAAGAGGATATTCGGAGTTCCCAGCAGCTCTGCAGAGGAGTCCCTCTACATCGAGACGGTGTTTCACTCCTTTGACACGAACAAGGTAAATCACACTCTCTGCTTCCTAATTCCACTCTTAGATTCTCAGTTGGTATTATTATTATTGTTATAACTGTGACTCTGTGTTACTTGTCGCCAGGATAATACGCTCGATTTCCTCGAGTACGTGGCAGCACTTCATTTGATCTTCAGGGGAAATCTGGAGGACCGACTCAAATGGTCTTTCAAGATGTACGACAAGGACGGAAACGGCAAGTTGGACCGACAGGAGGTGAAACGCATCATTCGGGTAAGACGGACGTGTGCAGCGGTTCATTCAGGACTTTTACTTCTCTGTACGTTATTCAATGTGAACAGAATAGAAAAGTGAGGATGGATATTCAGCAGAAATGAGCTGGTTTCATAACACAAATCCTGTGGAGGCAGATAAGAGCTGTGTGCCAGTGGCAGGGCTCAGGGCCGGGGTCACGACCTTCAGGGCCTCAGGGTATTACAGGAGCTGTTTTTAACTTTACTCTGCTGGACTTTACTCTAAGCCTCTAAACTGGGAAACGTAAAATTAGACCAGTGGCCATAAAGAACTGTTTCAATATAAAAGAACAAATCCAAGTGGTCTGATAACAAATTATTTATTTCTTATAAAACATTTTTTTAAAAAGGTGGAGGGAAAAAAAGATCCCAGCTCAGCTGCTTAATCTGCATCCGCACAAAATGTGATGAGTTCTTCTCAGACCCGTCACTGCATTATCAAAAACATCAACTTTTTATATTTACATAATTTAGCTTTTTTTCTGATGTCAAAAATAAGTCACACAATGTAAAGAAGAATTCAAACATGTTATATAAAACACCTGACACTGACACATTGTATTTATAACAAACATCAAATAAGATAGAACAAGTACAAAATAAAAATACATACAGATAAAAGTAAAGTAAGGAAAAGATGGAGGGAGGTTGACATCCGCATTTGGTGTAATTTATATGATGTTAAGTATTTTTCCCCAAATCTTCGAGGTTATAATATAATGTTGTTATTTTCTAAATGGAGTCATAGAGATGAGGTTTTGTGTTTGTGATTCTAACGACGTTAACCTGCTCACTGACAAACGGACCGAGAGCAGAGGTCACGAAACAGCTGTGACTTTGTCTCACTTCTTAAAGTGACTTTGATCTCAGACACTATTTTCCTGTTTCTCACAGATTATTTATAAAATCAAGGTGCAGACGAGTGACGTCACTTTGTCTCCGTCTGAAATCTGTGACAGGATCTTTGATCTGGTCGACCAGAACCATGACGGTGAGTACGATGATCAGAATGAAGAGTTTGAAATCAAAATGATTTGATGTCGGGATCTTTCTTCCTTTCATCACATGTGACGTCCTCAGTGTTTCTGACCCACAGGTCAGATCACGTTGTCTGAGTTCATGGAGGGAGCTCAGAAAGACGAGTGGGTCATGAACTTGCTGAAGCTGGATGTCAACGCCACCGGCTGGGTCATCCAGAACCGTGGGAAAGTACCGTGACCCTGAGGCCTGGTGGGCTCACCGCTCACGTGTTCCTGGTTTGAGCCCGACACTGAGGCATTGTCGTCAGACCGCAGGGTTTAAATGACTGTTTGCTGCGAACTTCCTGTGACTCTGAGCTGGAGGGCAGTGCAGCCACAGTTCTGTCGGGATTTTAACGTTTGGTGCGACGGTTCAAGGTCGTCGCTGCACACATGGAGTGTGCGGCACAGAGGAAACGTCTCCAACTGAGACACAACACTCAGAGAGTTTCATAAACACACATTTTATATGTTAGTGGAGGAGGCTCAGTGAGAAGCTCCAGCTGAACCAGGGAGAGGGGATTGGAACATCTGAGACTAGTTGGACAATCGACTCTCCCTGGATTCAAAAGGCAGAGAACATGGAGAAGAACTCGCTGGAGCATCAGGAGGAGATCAAACAGCTGCAGAAGGATCACACTCTTCAGCTGGAGGAGAAGCAGCTGAGATGGAGGGACTGAAACAGCAGCTGGTGGAGAAACAGATGGAAGAACACAGCAACATCGTCTGAAAACTCACAGAACGTCCACTGAAAGTCCTCTCAGTCACTGCTGGCGTCCAGCTTTCCAGCTCAGTCTCTCCTTCATGAGTTTCACTGCGTCTCTTCCTGTCTCTGTGTCCGTGTCTCTCCTCTGGCAGCTGCTGCCTTTTGAATCCAGGGAGACTTGATTGTCCAACTTGTCTCAGATGTTCCAATCCCCTCTCCCTGGTTCAGCTGGAGCTTCTCACTGAGCCTCCTCCACAAATATTTAATATACTTATACACACAGTATTCATTATTATTGCATGTTTTTACTTTTAGAAATGAATTGAAACCACAGTAGAACTGTAAACAAGGTAATGACCCCAACATCCATCAGATCACTTCTTATATTTACAGCACTGATTATTTCAGTTCAGACGTTGATTTCTAAAGACGATTTAAACATGGGAATGTTTTCCACTCAAAGTATAACTATGAAAATGTGAAAATATAGAAACATATTGTGCTTCTGTTTGATTTTACTCAGTCATGGGGGTTTAAAGTTGCATTACTTCATTACTGAAGAAGAATTCATTCATATTTTGGCAAAAAACAAGTTCAAACTCAACATCAACACATGAGACTGTTAGTAAAACTATATTTTCCAGGAAGCAGAGGAACCCTTCAGAGAAACTTCACACAAAGCTCAGGTTGGCCTCAGGTTGTGAGGTGGTGGTGCAAACCACTGCACCACCGTGCCACAGACACACTTCTATATGTAAATTTCTATGCACTTGTGATAATTTTGGATCATTTTAACGTCCATGTGAGACGTTTGCATTAAAATCCACCCGAGCACACTCTGCTGTTCGTGCGACGTCAGGAACGAGTCACGTTGATTTGATCTTTATGATCTAATGTGTTTAATCCCTTGTTATTTTATTCACTGTGTAAAACTTCACATTAAAAGTACAGCCGTCAAATAAATGTGGTGGAATATTTAACTGAAGTACAAGTACCTGAGTACATGTACTTAATGATGATGGTCTGAACTCTGTCACATTTTACAAACATTTGACTGATTGTTAACACAACAATTACACAAGTGCATCGAGGCTGTGGAACCAAACTAAACTGATTGAATGAGCTCATTGGACAGTTTCACTGGATATTTTACTGACTGTTGTTTATAATGAAGAAAATTGAAATGCTGTATTTATTCTGGAATTCAGTTTATTTTCTTATTAAACTGATTTTTGTATAAACTTCATGTTGTGTCGTCTTTTCTTCTGCTGCCGTCAGCTCCAGTGTCTTCTTTGATTTTGCCACTAGGAGGCGCCTGAGTCAGAAATGTTCACATCCTGCAATGAGCTTCAGAATGAATCCTCAGAATATTTATATAAAGTGAGAGATTTGCTCAGGAAACATTGTTCACACATACTAATCCCAAAGAGAGCTGGTGGAGCGAGGTGATGTTTATTTAAAAAACTCTGAAGTTCAGTTTATTTAAGTGTCCAGTTTTTGTTTGATTTGAGAGAAAACTCTTGTTAGCATCTTTGGAGATTGTCTCCAGATGATTAACTTCGGGAGCTGATAGGTCAAAGGTCAAGATAATATGGTCCCCAAAACACATGTATATTTCTGCAGATGACAGAGAGACGGCTGAAGACGGAGGTTTGGAAACGAGGCTCTGGAACATCTCGTCTGAGGAAATCCAGCAGTCGTCATCTCCCTTTAAATCAAAGCTTAAAACCTACTTTTATTGTTCTGCATTCCCAAGTTTGACCTAATTCTACTTTTGATTATTGTAATGGGAGGTCATACTTACATTTCTTCACTGAAATTGTTTTTATTCTTTTATTTATTGTGTTTTCTGTAGGAGTGCTATATGAATAAAGATATTACCATCATGATGTGAAGTGTATTTATAAGTACTTACTTTGACTCAAGAAGAAAAGTTGATGTGTTACTTTTACTTGAGTACATTTTAGTCTTGTGTCTCAGTACTTCCTCCACCACTGTGAAGTGAAGCTTTAACTTTAACAAACAACAAGATCTCCAGCTGATTTAAATGAACAAATAATTTGTCTTCATGTAGAATAAAAGATGTCATAATGGTGACATGTCATTATCAGTGTATAAATCCCGCTCCAGCAGGCAGGTGCGTCTCGGGGAAGTGAGCTCAGACCAGACCTCAGGGGATCAACACTTTTTTCCAGACCACGCTCAGGCTGGATTTTGACGTCATCCTGGTTTTAATCTGGCTGAGAGCTCTGTGGCCTTTTCTCTGGATTGAGGCAATCCACTCGTCTTTGCTATTAAAGCCGACGGATCTGTTGCTTTCGTGTTAATTCACTAGAGCTCAGTGGTCAGTGAATCTTTCTTGTTCCTTTAGAGCGACACAGAGTTGCTTGGTCAGGTTTTTACAGAATACAGATATCAAAGGGAAAAGGTGGATTTGACTGGAAGGATTTGCAGAAGATCATTTAAAAGTCAATTGGATTTGTGCACAGGTTGCCTGGAAATAGCCGACGCAGGGTCTGTGTGTGTGGACGGCTGGGGCACAGGGCTGAGGACACTCGACAGCTTCAGTGCGGCTTCAGCGACGTAATGTTGGCGCTTGTTTTTATTTAAAACAACATGGGCCAAGGACAGGGCCTCCCAGAAAAGGAGGTGACTCTGCAAAACATTCAGGAACTCTACCGCAAGTTTGCCAGCGAGTGTCCGAGTGGAAATCTGCACTTACACGAGTTCAAGAAAATCTTTGGCAACAGCAAACCTTCCACAGAAGAAGAAGCAGCGTACATGGAAAATGTGTTTCGATCTTTTGACACAAATAAGGTGATGTGACAGCGTCCAGTGATGTAGAAGTAAAGAGATGACTATAGAATAACTAACTTTATTTCAGCTGTAAAACAGTCAAATGTATCTTGTCAGTATTCGTCTGAATATTATTTGACTGATGTGTCTGACCTCTGGTTTTCCCGCAGGACGGTAAACTGGACTTCATGGAGTTCGTGGCCGCTGTGCATCTTGTTTTTCGTGGAAAACTCGAGGACAAACTGAAATGGTCTTTCAAAGTTTATGACAGAAATGGAAATGGCTGCCTGGACCGACAGGAAGTACGACACATCGTCAAAGTGAGTGCACGCTTCCTTTACATTTACATTGGCAGCCATTTTTTTACTGGACCATCACCGATAGAAGAATAAGAGGTGGTTTAAGTTCATGTTTGTGTTTCTGTTGCACTTTATTGTTGTAAAAATAAGAACGTGTGCGTCGATAGCGAATCAGAACCAGTCTGCGTTGTTCCGCCTCGTTGTTTCCAGGTTGTGAGTTAAGTGAACGTTAAGTCAAATGGAATTTGTTTCTGTGTTTCCGGTGTCAATCCAATAAGATAAAACCAACTTTATTGTCCAAAGACGTCAGCATGAGACACTTAAAGCTTGTTTCTTCTGTGCAGATCATCAACAAGATAAAGAGACACAACGACCCGGAGGTCACCGAGAATATCGACGACATCTGCAACCGAATATTCGACCTGGTGGACAAGAATAACGACAGTAAGTTACAAGTTCAACACAAACACAAATCGGCTCAATTCACAGTCAAAAGCAGGAGATGAGTGAGAACAGCTGGAGATGTGTTGATTCTGAGCTGGATCTGTTTCCACATTATAAACATTTTACTTTGTGTTTCGTTCTGTTCAGGTCAGATTTCTCTGGAGGAGTTTATAGAGGGAGCTGAAAAGGACCCGTGGGTGATGGATCAGCTCAAACTGGACATCGCGCCCTGTGATTGGTTCATTGAGCAGCTGAGCAAACCCTAATGACATGGACACAAAGGGGTCGGGCTGGGGGGGGGGGGGGGGGGGGGGGGCTTTTGTGCGATGCCCTGCGCTGCCACCCCTTCAGACACGCCCCTGTTGGCCTTCAGTGACGAGCTCTCGCCTTGTTTCCACACAGAAATGTTCTTCTGCGACAATTCAAGGAAATAATCATCTTGTTATATTTGAGGGAGCGAGAGGTTCAGAGACTCAGGGAAATCTCACCCGGCGCTGGACTGTGTGAATCCTTTTTATTTATATTTATCCTTTAAGATGAGCAGCAGAACCTTCCATTAAATCTTCAATTTCAACCTGGTTTCACCTTTTCTGGGAGAGAAGCCATGTTTGTTTTGCACCAAGTGACAGGACACAGCTTCGTGTCATGACTCAAGACAACCTGTTGTTCTAGGACCTGATGTTTCCCTGTGAGCTGAGTTGATTGTTTGAATTGAACATGAGGTTGAACACAGGAAAACAAACTGTAATTCAGCCCAGTTCTGCACATGGGAGCTTTTACCATTTGGATTTAGGCTGACTTACTACTCTTAGCCTTTAAGGCTCCTTGCTGAGCAGTATGATAAAGTGGTGACAGTTACACCAGAGACAATCACACAGACACTCACACGTTGGAATTTCTGTAACATTTTCCCCCCTTGACTTATATTTGTTTCTCTGAGCTGTACAAAAAAAAATCAACTTTTTAAGATGTCTTCATAGGACGAGGTGTTTGTATGTTATACATATATACAGTTTGAAAAGTCTGAATGTTTGCTGCTCACTTTCGTCATGAGAAATAAAATCTCGTCTCATTTGAAGATTCCGATGTGTTTCTCCTGCACCTCCCTCAGGAGAGAGAGACGAGACAAATCATCCTGACGACTTCTTCTGCTCCTTCTCAAAGTTTGATTTACTCTTGAATTTCATCACTGGGGCAAAGGTCAGATATTTTGTCAGCTCATGTAAAAGCTTCACTCATTATTTCTGACAAAGTTAAGTGGAGTGAGACAGAAAAAGAAGTGTTTTCAAATCGTGAGTAAATATCAGGCTGGGACAAGAGGAAGGACATTTCTCAAAGGAAATTGTTTAATTTTCATATTTAATTGAGCCCTGAAAAGACAAGACAACGAAGAGATGTTATTTTGAACGTTCTTCTGGGTGGTTGTGGTTGTCAGAGGGGGCGGGGGCAGGAAGCCAAATTATATCATGTCCTTAGGCAAAGAGCCTTAAAGGCTAAGATTAGTAAGACTCAGTAAATCCATACACAAGGTCCCACAGGGTCTCTCCGAGGGAACAGTGCATGTGCATGTGCATGTGCCTGTGCATGTGCATGTGCCTGTGCATGTGCATGTGCATGTGCCTGTGAGGCCACTGAGCCTCAGTCAGTGTCAACAAGACCATCTCTTTATTTTTGATGTATTTATCTTTCAAAGTAAAACACGACACTAAAATAATTATAGATTGTAGAGAGCAATGTAAACACACGTCTCTCTAATAAATATGTTTTGTCAAATTATGCAATTTTATTTGAGTGCAAAAGTGGGGCAATGTGTTTATGTGTGTGTGTGTGTTTGTGTGTGTGTGTGTGTGTGTGTGTGTGTGTGTGTGAGACATACATTGAATATCAAGGACATTTCACACACACATCATTGAATATATCTGGGGAATTGTTTCCTGTTCAAACACATTGTTCATTCACACATTCTTCAAAAAGGCCTAAAATGAAAAATCTTAACAAATCGTCAGATTCATTTTTAATATTTTTGGGAAACTAGTTTTTTTTTTTAAACCACTGACAGGACAGGGGCCCTTCAGGAGCCAATCAGATTAGAGCTGGAGCCGTTTTTCTTCATGTCCTCAGAAGGCTGTTAAAGGTAGAACGGAAGTGACCTGCAGGTGTTTCTCTTGGTGTTTGTTTCTTCTTTGAAACGAACGTATCCTCCTCTTCAGTAGAAACACGTGATGAATAAAAACACAACTTCACGTTAACACACCTCTAACGCGTCTTTTCATATTCACGAACTTTTCACGCCCTATTCTAATTCGTAGCTCGCGATCATTGCAGGAAAACGCAGGTCATCCTCCTGCGGAACGTGACAGTTGTGCGCAGGCGCAGTGCCCTGCTGCTGCCGTGTTGATAAACTCGTCTCTGTCCTGTTCTTTCGTCGCCAAGTGGAATAAAATGTGATTTCACGCGGTTTTGTGGACGGAGCCACGTGTCGGCTGGATTCTTCCTGGAGCTGTGGATCCGGTAAATGTTTGAAACCGTCACTTTAGCGGCAGCGAGTAGTTCGACTGAGAGAACCTGTCACGAACCTGCAGCTCGGTGCTAGCTGCGTTAGCATGTAGCCCCGCAGCTGTCGGGATCAAGTTAGCTAGCTGGATTAACGCTAGCTGCGGTTTGTTGAAGTCACCGGGCTAAGTGTGGACGTGCAGCCGGGTCCCGACACCCGCTGCCCGGGCAGGTGCGAGGCCTCTGCGGCTACAGTTAGCATAGCAGCCGGAGACGCAAGCTAGCACAAGGTAGCTAGTGTTAAATCATGGGCTCGAATAAGTTGGATTGACTCCGGAGTGCGAGCGGAGCGGTTTGTTTTCAGTCAGGTTGTTTCATGGAAACTGCTTCTATCCGCAGTGACATGATCTGTTAGCAGCAGCTGCTGGTGTGTGTCTGCAGTGTTGGTGTGTGTCTGCAGTGTTGGTGTGTGTCTGCAGTGTTAGCATCTGCCTGCTGCCTCCTCGGGTTCTTCGCGGACAAACGCATAGTTTATAGATCCCGAGGGAAAAGTCGTCATCCAGTAAAACACGAAACAGTCGAACTCAAGAGCAGAAGAACAAGCAGAGGTCCAACTGAGTGAAGGACGAGTCACTGCAGGGAGATGAGTCTCACTGACAGAACCACTGTTGTTTCATCAGGGTGTTTTCAGACGTCCAGAGCCTCCGGATAATCTCCTGATGCTGTCCTGTATGTGAGAGGCTCCGGAGTTTGTCCTGCCAGCCCCCTCGTACGAACTCCGAATAAACTCCTAATGAGCCCATGTGAGAATCCAGTGAGAGAATGTGAAGATTTCTGTTGTTTGTTGTGTATCGTACAGAAACACACACACATTGTTCAGCTGGAGTACGACTCCACCTTTCCATTTACAGTCTGTGAGAAGACGACCTGAGAGCAGTGAGGTGCTGGTATAAACCAGACAGATAAACATGGGTTGATGACTCTCGATATGATTTTGTTCCTCCATTATCTCAGATGAATGCGTACTAGTCAGCACAAATACATCTTTTAATTTAGTGTTTGTGTAAATAAGCTCATGGAGATACACCAGGTTTCTCCGTGGCTTTCAGGACACCGGTGTCCACTGTGGAATCGTGTGGGACAAGACCAGTTTGAGCTGATTTTCCAGCTGCGTCACGTGGTGTGTTCTGCAGGGTGACTGATTCGGCGGATCGTGCAGCCTGTCACTGCACATTGTGTCGTACCAGGCCTCAGGTTGTGGCCTGGTCTTGGTCTTCTGGCTGCTCCCAGCACCAGGAGCCACACCCAGCAGGCTGGTGTTCAACAAGGCTGTGTTACCTGCTGTAAAGTAAACACTGGTTCATGATTAGCTTGGGCTCTCAAAGTCACCTGACTGACTCGGCCTGCTGAGCAAGTCACTGACCTGAAAGCCTGCATTCCTCAGACTATTATCTGCTCGGGTGTTCGTTAATATTTCAGTGTAGGAACCCAGTGCAGCCTCGGCATCATCCCAGGGTACAGACACACGTGGAATAGGCACCGTGTCAGTCCTGCTCTTTGGAGGCTCAGCCACAGACATATTAGTGTTTATGTTTCCTGATGTTACATCTTTTACTGAATAAACAAAAAACAATCTGTTTATTTTCTTTATTTCTATTATTTGTAAAGTATTTGTATTTTCTTTGTATATTTATTTATAATGAAGTTTAACGTTAAATTGTAAAACATCAAGCCTCCAACACATCATAAGGATTTGATAATGAAATCATTGACAATTAACTATAATTATCGTCTAATAACTATCAGTATTGGCATCAGCCCCAAAAATCAGTATTAGTTGGGCTCAGACCGACACACACCAACAGTAAGGTGACACTTCTAGATTGTTATTAAATGTGTGTGTGTGTGTGTGTGTGTGTGTGTGTGTGTGTGTGTGTGTGTGTGTGTGTGTGTGTGTGTGTGTGTGTGTGTGTGTGTGTGTGTGTGTGTGTGTGTGTGTGTGTGTGTGTGTTTTTTACAGGTCTCAACTGAAACCATGCTGAAGTGGTTTTCCGGTGAAGAGGGAGAACCTGGGTCTGGAGTACGTTCACACACACGTTTGTCTTTCATTGATTAAACACTGAAGAGATCTGTGACACTGTTGTCAACTGTTCTCTAACAAACTGAAACAACTTGTCTTTAGTGTGTTTGTAACGCTTCATAAATCTATAGGACTGTTTCAACACTTTGTCCATCACGACATTTAATATTCATGATCCATTATTAAATGCGTGCCTCCAGGTGAATTCTGTGGCTTCAGTGTAGCAGTTTGATTTATTTACTAAAGAAACCCAGTGACGGCTCTGCAGTGTGTCTCATGTCCTGATGAACTGGAACGACTTGGCCTGCTGAGCACAGGACTCTGACTCACACAGAGCTCACACTTCCTGTGAGGGGGAACCACTGCTCCAGCTGAAACCCTGTTCACTCCACAGCAGACGTCCCTCATAGGTGGACCGTGGTCCGTAATCCGGACATGTAACTCATAGGAACTGTCAAATTTTGACACAGTGCTTTTTATTTGTATTGGCGCAACTTTTGTTGCCTTTACGGCACTAATTTGGCGACCTAGGAAATTTGCTAACCGATTGCATGTGTTGTTAATCATTTCACATGACGCCACTGATCCAATCAAATCTGTGAATTCCGATGAGGTTAGTCAAGGCAGTTTTATTTATAAAGCACACTTCATACTCAAAGGAATATTCAAGGTGCTCGACAGCAACATTTAAAACAACACAGCAACAAAATGATAAGAAATCCATTGAAAACCAGAAAGTTTAAAGTTGTTTTGTAAAACCTTTTCCTGTGACTGAAGCTGGCAGTGAATGCCCGTATTTCACTTTCTACAGCATTGCAATCAGATACCTGTGCGCCTGTTCCAACACCAGCTGGGTTCATGTGTTTTGTTGTCTGGCCAGAATGTGATTTAGTTTGGTCACCATCTCCTCCGCGTCCTCAGGGCCCGGGCTCTCCCCACAGTGCTGCTGGCGGTGGAGAACTTGCTGTGGAGGAAATGGCCGAGCGGCTGACCCAAACTGAGCTGCTTGTCACTCAGCTGAAGGAGATGATCCGAGAAAAGGATGCAACGCTTCGCACCAAAGACGAGCAGCTCAAGGTGAGGACAGCTTCCCCTCTGGAGTCAATAGGAAGGCGAATTTATGAGAGTGAAATCCGCTGTGTGTCCTTTTGAGAAGTTTACATGTTCGTTAGGCCCAGATCTCTGATTACTTGTGTCAGATAGGGACCATCTATGATCTGTGTGTATATATAATAAATCTGCATTTACATTAATTAAGTAAAGCATCATGGCTTGAGCAATATTAATAATGGTGGGATGTGAGCTAGCCATGGATCTATTAAGGAGGATGAGCCAGCACCTGAATCTAAAGGAGACACACGCAGCTCCCACATAACTATTTTACACCGAAACTAGCAGGTAAACGTTTTTTTAAAGTCTCTACAAGGAGTTTTTAACTGGTTATGAAACAGTCTTATTGTAATATTGCTGCCTCTTTATGACCTACAGCAGCAAATGAGACGCATCTATTCACGAGCTACGTGCTAGGCTGTTCCTCGCCAACTCCACATTACGATACACCACCTCATCACTATGCGTCCTGCAAACAGCTGTGTGTAGTGGTGTGGTTTGAAGCATTTCTCACATTGTGGGTGAAAGTAAAAACAACAGCTAATGAATAACCTGTTCTCTGGGACTCAGGTGGAGAAGGAGGCTTGTGATGGCAAACTGTCAAAGCTGCGTCTCCAGAACAAGGCCAAGGTGACGTCCCTCACGACACAGCTGGAGGAGCTGAAGAAGCAACAGGGAGGTCAGGTTACGCCAACACACGGCAAGAAGGTACAGTTACTGTAAATGGATGATTAGATAGATGTGAGATAGATTAATAGACCTGAGGATAACGTGAGGTTTATTATCCATGTGAATCCCTGCAGTGAAAGCACAAATTATCTGAAACTCGTCACATAAGCTGTTTTCAGACCTGCACTGAAATCTGGAACTTTTCCTTCCAAAAAATGTCTGTAACATGTCAGAGTGAGTCCATGTGAGGAAACAGCAGGACAATGTGTGGAAGCTTCCCAGTGAGCGAGTGGACATGTTGACGAGGTTTCTAACACGTGACGGACGTGAAACTGGAAGAACACAAACATCTCAGGATGAAGAAGAGGAGCCGTACACGGAGAAGACGAAGACGTCCACTTGGAAACACGAGGAGGTTCCAGATCTTTTGGTGATGAGGGCCGACGCCGGTGTGGATGAGCTGTAAACAACAACACTGATCTTTCCACAGCAGAGTTTATACGTCATGTCCGGCCCCCTGCTGCTCTACAGGCTCCGCCTCCTGCTGCTCTACAGGCTCCGCCCCTCGCCTGGATGTTCCCCACATGTTCCTGTTGGTGTGAACGAGTCGGACCCGACAACCTGCTGCTGCTTCACAAACACCAACTCCAGAGAAAGTCTGGATACAATTTTCAGACATTTTCTGGTGTTCATGTCTGAAAACAGCTTATGTCTCTGATTTTTCTCACACAATTTAAATCCCAATTCCATTTTAGACTTGAGATTGAAATGAAATCTACAATGTAAAGTTAATGTGTCATTGGTCTGTGATGTTACGGATCTTTTATTAACAAACGATCGGGAGACACAGAACAACATGAGCAGTCCGTGTGGTCGTCTGGGAGATGTAGTCCAACGCCTGTCATTTGATATTTGTCTTTAGGGCTCTTCAGAAGCAGGAGAGCAAGCCAGTCGGGGCAAGATTGTCTTACTAAAGAAGAAAGTTGAGGAACTTGAACATCAACTTGCACAAAGAAACAATGAACTGGAAAACAAGGTAATGCTTATTCAAGATGGATTCATCCTCCTGTTGTCCTAGTTAGTCGAAAGGTGAACAAGGTGCCGTGAGGAAATCCAGTGTCCAACTATCTCTCTCTCCTCTTCTGGACATTTCTTAAAAGCAGTCAGAGTTTGAATTCTTTGTGGATGTTTCTTCATTCTTTTTAAACCAAAAACTTAAATTTACTCCAGCGGAAGGAGGTGGAGTCCCAGCGGCAGCGAGGCGAGGAAATGGACACGATGCTGACGGAGAAGGACCGGAAACTGGCGGAGAAGGAGGCCTACATCGTCCACCTGCAAACGGCACTGGCAGGAGATCAGCCCGTCACACCTGCACCACAACAACAGGTCACGTACATAAAGAACATGCTGGGAACATCGTCTCATAACAGATTCAGGCTTCATCCACACTAATGCGTCTTTGTTTTAAATAGTGTACTTTAAAAAACACATCATAAGGAATCTCCATCTACTGGAAACCAGATGAATGAAAAAACATTGATGCATTTTAAAACTAAAACTTATAAATGTTGATGTAGCTGAAGGAATAACAGTAGAAGCTACATTCCAGGTTTTCAGCTATTTAAATTCATATCTATTTATATTTGGACATTCTCTTTGAGTCAAGTGCATGTGTTGATGCTCAGCTGTGCTGTGACTCCTGTAGGTGGCGGAGGACGGTGGAGCAATGCAGGAGCTCCAGCTGCTGGTGCAGAGTCTGACCAGGAAGGTGGGAGAAGCAGAGGAGCGCTACAGTCTCCTGCAGGAGCAGACGGAGAGCCTGAAGGAGCTGCTGGTCACAGAGAAGGAGCAGTACGGTCAGAAGGAGAACATGTACAAACAGAATGTAGGTTTTTAAATCCTTCAGGTGATTTCTGATTCCAGGCACAAACGCACAGAGATGCTTTGATTGTTTCCTGTATCTGTTTAACATCGATGCCTGTGCATCTGGTCTCTGATGATTGTTTTTTAGATCCAGACATTCAAAGACATCATCATTCAGAAAGATAACCAGCTGATAGAGATCAACCAGATGCACGAGCAGGAGCTCTTCAAGCTCGCAGCGAAGTCTGATGCCAGCGCCGACCTGGAGCAGGTAGTGACATCACTCACTTCTAAACCAATCAGGGAGGAACCTGTGTATTTATACATGCTTCTGTTTTTCTCTTTCTGTTGAGAGGAAGTGTAAGAGCTGCTCACAGCCATCACGTTACTGCAGGAGTAAATAATTCAGTGTCACTCATCACGTGACTCGAGCTGTTTTCAGACATGAACCTAAAAACTGGGTCCATACATTTTCCGGAGTTAGTCGGTCTCGTATGAAGAACGCAGCAGGAGACTGTCCGACTCGGTCACAACAACAGGAAGGGCCGGACATGACGTATAAATCAAGAGTCTCTCTCCGTCAAAAAGCCTGAGGGCGCTTGACTGGGGCTGCATAGCTTTGTGACAGGACTCTAGCCCCCCCCCCCCCCTAACCCCGGGGGAGTGCCATGCTTATTAACGTCTGTTTTGTCTCCTCAGCTTCTGAAGGCCCTCAAACAGAAGCTCCATGAGAAGGAGGAGGTGCTGCTGGGTAAAACGCAGGTCATCGATGTTCTCCAGGGAGAAGTGGATGGAAGAGACCAACAGATAAAGGTCAGGAAAGACCACATCTCTACGCTTGTGTATATAATGAGTTTTCTTCATTAATTATGTTATTGCCGTTCTAGATTTAAAATGAAACGTAATGGCACTTTCTTAACCCCATTGTTTTTATTATGTTCTCCACTGTTCTTCATCATCTTCTCTTGTCCCCGTAGGAGCTGATTGAAAAGCTCCGTCGGCTACAGGTTGAACGAGAGAGCTTGGCCTCCAAGATGGAGGCAGAGAAGCACGTGATGCGAGCACAACTTCGCGACCTGATGGAGAAACAGCAGGCAGAGGTGCAGCGACTGACTGAGCAGCATCGCTCACAGGTGGACCAAGCCCAGCAGGATTTCCTGGAGCAGCTGGAGGAGCTGAGGAGAACCTCGGTAGCAGCGCCACCTGCCAGTCAGGAGGCCTCGGGGATGGGAAGCATGACTGCTGATTCAGCCTCCATCCAAAGAATAGCTGAGCTGGAAGGTGATTGCCTTACATCATCCTTTCTTTTGATAAAAAGATTTTTAATCAGATTATATGTTCTGTGCATCCAAGGAGACACTTTCACCACATTTACCAGAAAACCAGGTCAAATACAACGATGTCATCAAACCATATCTTCAGAATACACACCGTCATAGCTGTATCCCAGATTTAGTAAACACAATCATAGAATGATGAGACCGTAACAAAATCAGTGAGATCTCTTCACCAAATTAAATTAATTTCTTTATTTTTGCAGCACAAGCAAAGCAAAAAACCGATGACGCCAGCAGATCAGAAGCCAAGTTCCTGAAGATGAAAGCTTGGTCGAAGTCTCGGATCCGACAGTTGGAGGAGGAGATGAAGAAAAGCCAAGTAAAATTAACAACTTTTTGTTCTCGTCTTGAGAAGCCTGGATGTTTTTCCCAAATTAAAATCAACCCGTAGTTTTCTGTCAGATGTATTGAAAAGGTCTTTTTTAAATGATCCAAAAGAAAATGAAGACAAATCTCAAGCTGGACTTGTTTCCCCAGTAACGTTATAAACAACATCCAAAAGCAGGAGGAAGTCTTCTAAGTAAAAAAGACCCATTTAAAAGATGGTTGCTCTGTCCTCTTCAGGCTGGAGGCGCCCCCCCGGATCTGACGGCCCTGCGGAGTCATATCACGGCACTGGAGGAGGAGAGGGAGGAAAACCTCTGGAAGGTTGAGCAGTACGAGGAGCTCAAGACAAAGAATGGTAACCAACCCGGAGCGGATTGTTCCCTGGAACTCGTGGTTAAATCTATGAGAAGAACTCTCAGAGTGCACATACCTCCACTGATCCGCCTCTTTATCATGCACATGCATAAACCATGTAGAAACATTAAACACAGGCAAAATATCCATTCTCTGATGTAGTTGAGAGGAAGAAGCTAAAAGATTAGAACGTTACGGTTTATTTATTTGACCTTTAAGCAGCTCTAGATTGACATTTGATCCAGATTAGCTGGAAATCCAAATTTTTCGGTTTGTTTTTGGTTTCTTTAAAAGCAGCCTGTGTAAATAAACACTAATGGTGTCTTTCTTGGACGATACCACATCCGTCCTTTAGTTGTTGTGTAATCTCCTGACAGACAGACAAACAGCAATGAACGTCCTTAACAAGGTGATAACGTCACTGGTAACTTTGATGTGATGATGAACTTGTCTGATGTTTTCTGTTAGAAATGCTGGAGGCGAAGCTGGTGGTGTATGAGGAGCAACAGAGGAGTCTACAGGCCGACCTGGAGCAGTTCACCAAGAGGGCCGCCTCTCAGGTCAGGGATCCACGACGTTTATCTTTTAATTCTCCTGCCTTCGGTTGCGTTGCCTCCTCACGGCCTGTTTCCTGCCGCTCTCTGCTCACAGGCCAGTGAGTCAGGAAGTGCTGATGACTCTCAGAGTCAGGTCTTGGAATGGCAGGAGATGGTCACGGAGGCTGTCAGTGCACGGGACCGGGCCAAGGAGGAGAAGGTGGCCATGGCTCTCCGCATCAGCCACATGGAGGAGGAGAGAGAGGGTAAGAGCTTCTGTTAGAGCAGTGACTCCTGATCTCAGGGTCGCAACATGGTCGAGGAGAACAAAATGATACAATTCAATATATTAGTGTGGGAATTTAAACCAGCGATGAGATCTGCTTTAGATCGTTGTTATTCAGCGTTAGTGAGAGTCACAGTCGGTGTGCACGTGAGTTCGTGCTTCATCGTGTGCAGCAGCCGGATTATACTGGTAGCTCGTGACTGGAGAATGAGAAGCTCCGTGCACATGGAAGTTCTGTTGACAGGACGAACGTATGTCAGACACAACTCTTCAGGGCGCTGCAGAAAAAGCCTGGTTCAGACTCTCAGGAGACAAAACGAGTTTCAGTTCGTATTCTGTCTCAACTCGGCTCCACCTCCACCATCAAACTTTGATTTCGTCTGTGTTGACCACTTGTCTGACTGAACATCATTTTCTTTTTCTTTGTTTGGTAACGGTGAGCGTTTGGTTTGACCCTGTGCTGCCTCCCATCTCATGGACCCCTGCCCCCCCCCCCCACTCCAGCCCCTGCTCCAGGGATGGGAGCAGCCACACAGAACAGTTTCCCATCAGTTTTGTGCATGCAGGCTCCTCCTCCACACCTTCAGTGCAGCTCCTGCTCACTGTACTTTCTGCAGTTCGCCTTCACGTTGACTGAGGCTGAACTGCAGGCAGTGCAGTGGCAGGCGGCACTTTAGACTCCGCCCATTTCCTTCTTCCTTTCTCCTGTGTTCTTCCTCTTTTCCATTCCTTCACCCCTTTGTTCTTCTGTCCTACTTTGTTTCCTTTGATTTCTGGTGTTGTCACACTAAAATAATAATAATAATAATAATGGTAATAACCTGGTATCAAATCAAACATGGTGTTTTTTTCTTCTGTGAAGGAAACTAAACTTGCACTAACTGGGAAGAGGATGACAGAGTTTCTGTGCCTCATGCAGACATACGACAGTCATGAATCTTTATGTGTTTGTAGCTTCACTTTGCAGAAGGTGGATAAAAAAACATCTCATTCACACCTCATGTTTTAAAATGTTCTAACTTCCTTTTCCTCACAAACCTACACACAGACAGAGTTTCACATTTTTAACCAATTCTAAACTGATTCATTCGGTCAGTGTCAAGTTCTGTGTGTCATCCAGTAGAACCTGCACTTTCCTTCTAGTTCCATGTAAACTCATTTAAATTAAACTACCTTAGCAAACCTTATTTATCATTAAAATAACACATTGACTCCCTGTATTTAGGGCTTTTGGAGCTGATGGTGAAGTTTGTTATAAATCCACCTCTTTCCTCAGTGAGTTACACTTCTGGCTTCTGACTCTAGGAGGTGCAGTTTTTCCATTAAAGGTCCATTAACACAAACACACACTCAGACAAACAGGGGTCAGAGTGCAGGAACATTTCGGCTCGCTGCTCTTCTTGTACCACGCCTTTGCACCCACGTTCAATTCACCCTCATTGTCGGAAAACATTCAAGTTGCCTTGAAACCAGAGAATCTCACGTGTCTCTGTCGGAAAAGTTTTGTTTGAATAAGTACGTTCATTATAGTGATGCTTCGCTCAGATTTAACATTTATTTCAGGCTCAGGATCATCAATCAGAATTGAAAGATGTAGTGTTTGGGATATTTAATGACGTCATATTGATCGTAATGGATCATCATTCATTATTAAATAAGAGCTAAATGTTTCTTCAACTAAATTAATATGAAGTGCTTGTGAAACTGGTGAATCAGCAACAAGTTGTCGACACAAAAGTCTCACAGCTCGACTGAAAACCCTCAGAGACGTAAACACTCTGAGCTGCCGACACAACAAACATCCTCTTTAACAGGATGTCGGTCCGAGTTAGTGACTCGTTTACCTTCTCATTCAGTCCAATCACTCCTAATGTTGTTCGTATTATTGTTGTTGCTGGATTTAAGATCATTAAAGTTTATCGGCCTGTTGTGGTGCTCTGATCTTTTAGAATGATGATGTCATACATGGTGTCAATCAGCTTCTAAGTTTGAGTTTACTATTTGCTCCAAACAGAATCTAAAAACAAACTTTAGCTTCAGTACCTGCTTTGCTGCTGCTTTGCTGCTGCTTTGCTTCTGCTTTGCTGCTGCTTTTCCATCAACTGGAACCAAGAACTCTTTGTGCTTGTCTGTTGTTATTTATAACCAAACCACAACCTTAAAGTTACTTGGTAATGACTTTGGGGGAAATATGATTAATTAATTACCTCCTTCTGCTTTAAAGTTGTCTAATATCACTTTATAAACTAATAAAACTAATGAATAACTGGTTTGGTTTCATGAATAATACTTTGTCTCTCCTGCTCTTACACCCTCCTGATATAATCCCTGCTGCTGTGGTCAGTGGAGGTGAAATATCCAGCGTGAGGCCGACCTGCTCTATTCTGCCTCAGACTTAGTTTACCTGTTTTCAGACATGAACTATATGTAAGAACATAAATGAGTCAGTTGCTCCGGACATTTTCCGGAACTTTTCCTGCAGCCTGCCAGTAAAATATCTGGAAAATGTCAGAGTGGACGTGTTGATGAGGTTTCTAACACGTGACGAACATGAAACTGCAAGAACACAAATATCTCAGGATGAAGAAGAAGGAGAAACACTAACTACAGACAATTGGGTCTTCAGTCCATGTCTGAAAACAGAAATGATTAGTGTAGATAATCTGATTGTCGTAGTGCATTTGCATCCTTGCTGAATAGAGCCTGTCTGAGCTGAACCCTGAACCCACACTGACCACAGCTTCACCCACTCAAAACCTGTTTCTTTTCCTCGCCCACCTTTCGCTTTGAGCTGCCTCCCTCTCCCTCCACCCACACACCTGAATCCGCCTGTCACAAAACAGATGGGAACGTGTTTTGTTCGGTCTAATCTTCTTGCCGTTGCCCTGCTTGCATCCTGTTCGGCTAAATGAAAATCCAAATAGTATAAAAGCATAATCCCCCCTCAGATCTGCACCCCTCTGGTGTCACTCTAAATAACTGTCTGGTCTCCCTGTTGAATCCTCAGCGAGGAAACGTTGGCTTTAAGTGTGACTCACACAAACGGGTCCTCTCCTGCCTCCCACAGCCTCTTCTCCTGCTCGTCTCCCACATGTTTGAATGCTGTTTCGTTGCTGTGCAAACTAGGTGCATGGCTCTGACCAGAGTGTTGCTTTGGAAGTGTTTCTCAGGACCTTTTATGCAAAAACAAAAGTGAACACATGCCTGGAGTTTGAGTAACTTCCTCTTTCTCCATCCTTGATTCTCTGTTCCTTTCTCGCAGTCTGTCTGGATGTAACTGTTTTCTCTTTCACCAAGTTTATTTGTGGTGTTGAAAGTGCCTCATCTCCCTCTTCATGGAAACCATCAAACACCATCTGTGCCATCACACTTCTTCTCCACTGTCCGTCTCTGTCAGCTCGTCCTCACATTGTCTTTCCCTCTGCCGTCACTCTGTCCGGTCCCTTTTATACCCTCCTCCCATCCATAAACACATCCTCAACCCAACCTCCCCCTTTCCCTGTGGCACAAAACTGATTGAGGATGACTGGTTCTTTCCTGGCTGCTCCGATCCAGCACTGGCCTCTCGGCAGCAGGAGTTGGAGGAGGAGCTGGCTCAATCTCGGGGGCTCGGCCAACACAGGGCCAAGAAGCTGACGGCCCCGGCCCAGCGAAGCCTGCAGGTACGTGCACACGCTGACACACAAAACCCTTTTTATTTATCTGTTTAATGAACAAGTAAAAATTAATTAGTTCATGATTGATCTAATTTATACAATCTCCATTTCGGTTTTCCTTTTAAACAGAGGACATTAAATTAATTAGGAAAGATCTCACAAACAGGCCAAGACAGTGGGATATAGATGTAATTTGTTTCGGCTTCATCGACTTTGAGGGACTGTTGGACCTTGTTGAAGATATGAGCTCCACTGAGCGACACTCGCGTTGTGTGTTTTGTTATCAGTGGATATTTCCACTGTTGTAGAAAAGTTGCACACAAATATAAATTTTAGGTCCAATATAATTCATGTTGACATGTGACAATAACTCCTTTTTTAATAAATACAAAAGCGAGTCTCATTTGCTGTCTTGCTCAGACGCTAACAATCCGATGTATGTTCATGAAGCGTAGAGCTGGAGTGGTTAGCTTAGCTTAGCGTCACATAAAGACAGGAAGCTGGCCAAAGAAAACCTCAGATCTATTTCAATCTGCACAAACAGAACGGTTTTAAAAACCTGCTCTGGTTGAGTAAAGTGTGTCGCCCCTGCAGGAGGACTTTGAGTTTGACGGACAGGTCCAGTTCCAGGACCCTCGCAGCGCCTCGGAGAGCACCACCCCGATGGAGGGGGAGAACATGGGAGGTTGGTGGCCCGAGTACAGTACCCCCGACACAGGTGTGAGATCCGCTAGACAGTTTACGCCGGCATGCACACGGTCATCTGCACATTACTTTGGGAAACTTAAGTTGCCTTCGGGTTGGTATTTTTGTTTTTACCATAAAACTCCAAACTTGTTTTACTGAGTGTTGGATCGTTTGTTTGCTGTTTGGTTCAGTTTGACTTCTCTTCTACGTGTTTGGGTCAAACTCTAACAAGCTCATCCTCAGTTCATTAAAACTAACTCTGGGTTTATTTATTTATTGAGAATTCATTCACTGGTCTCCATTGTGGTCTGTTGACAGTATTTTCTTTTGACACGTGCATGCTGGTTGAGCTGGCTAGTGTTTGTCTGGATGACTTCACTGAGTGTGTGTGAATGTATAAATGTAGGTGACAGGAGGCTCCTCGTCTGTGGTAAGTTGTTTTTCTTCATTGTTTGCATGTTCTGCTCATTTCAAGTTTTTCCTCATCCTGTTTTTGCTCTTTTTAAGTTGCTTCTTATCCAAAAGCCAAAAGATACATCATCAAATATCCAAGAAACAAAAGAACTAAAAGAAAAAATACACACAAAATGAAAATTATAAGTAGTTTTGTTTCAGATGGAAAACTAACTGATGTAAGTTTTGGTTGTTTGGAGCTAATCCTTGTTTCAGTAAATGAATCTTCACTTTCTCATAAGCTGTTTTCAGACCTGCTCTGTAGTCTGACATGTTCCTCACATGTTCCTCACATGTTCCTGACATGTTCCTGACATGTTCTGTCTGTGAGAACAAATGTCTGAGTCAGTGTCTCTGGATATTTTCTGGATCTTCTCCTGCAGCCTCCTAGTAAAATGTCTGTAACATGTCAGAGTCCATGTGAGGAAACAGCAGGACAATGTGTGGAAGCTTCCCAGTGAGCGAGTGGACGTGTTGATGAGGTTTCTAACACGTGACGGACGTGAAACTGGAAGAACACAAATATCTCAGGATGAAGAAGAGGAGCCGCACACGTAGAAGACGAAGACGTCCACTTGGAAACACGAGGAGGTTCCAGATCTTTTGGTGCTGAGGGCCGACGCCGGTGTGGATGAGCTGTAAACAACAACACTGATCTTTCCACAGCAGAGTTTATACGTCATGTCCGGCCTCCTGCTGCTCTACAGGCTCCGCCCCTCGCCTGGATGTTCCCCACATGTTCCTGTTCCATGTTCCCCGAGTCGGACCCAACAACCTGCGGCTGCTTCACAGGACAAACATTAACTCCCAATTTTCAGAAAAATGTCATGAGTCCATGTCTGAAAACAGCTTAATAGACTTGTTGCTTTTTCCTTTAATTCTTCAACTGTCTGTAATTTAATTCCACCTCCGCCCCGTGATGTCACCTGTTCTAACCTGCTCTCTGTCCTGATGACTCCAGATGGTTTGCGGTCTGTGGTGGAGGAGCTGGAGCTGGAGAGGAACCAGCTGCAGGAGCAGATCCTGAGTCTGGAGGAGCGCTGTCAGGATCTGGAGGATCGACAGCAGCTGCAGTCGCGCATCGAGGCGTTTCAGGTAACCTCACGGCAGCTCATCCAACAACACGCCATCTCCTAATCCACTATTGGTCGTGAAGATGTAGAGTAAATGCCGAGTGAATTGCATGTTTCCCCTGAGGACTGGGATTTTGTAACAAACCCTTCTAACACAGGTGACGTTTGATGTAGATGAAGATGAGCAGCCATATTGGGTCTCTCAGGTGTGTTGGGTCTCGTGTACGTGTGCGCTAGAGAGCACCTCTGGCGGTGGCGGCTAACGGTGTGGTGTGCTTGTTTAACCTTGGACACTTTGGTGGAATAACGTTTTAACAAGTGCAGCGATGTGTCGCAGACTCACTGGGTGTCGTAACCACACAGATGGTGAATATCAGTGTTTGTTACCATGTGACTGGGGAAGATAAAACCTAAGAATCTTAATGATTCTGATGGTGACGATGGAAACAACTGACAGTTGATTACAAATGTCCACTGATGCTCGTCTCCAGGGGGTCTGCTGTCGTCCACGTCTGTGTGCAGTGACACTTTCTTCATCCAGTTCTGTATGAATTTCATCTTTGCATATTGATGTTTGTTTTTGTGGCCCCACAGAACGAGTCTGAGAAACTTCAGAGTCAACTCGCCAGCGTCCGAAGTCAACAGAGCAGAGACGCAGAGAAGCATCAGCTGCTGGTCAGCAGTCTCACCGAACAGCTCAAAGGGTAAAAACAAGAGTTCTCTGCAAAGACCTGCATCTGATTACATTGAAACACAGCAGCGTACATCTCACTAATAGACTCTCACTGTCTTTCTTATAATATATACATTCATCAACTGTTAGTTAGTTGGTTACAGTTTCTGGTTTCGAGAAAGTGTCCACTAGGGGGCATCTCTGTAAAAACGATAACGAGCTGAGCTGCCGCTAACGTTTGCTCGGCTCGTTTCTCTGATAACTTAAGATCTCAACGTCAGCGTCCATCTGCTTAGTTAAAAACCACCGAGATCTAAACAGTCACTTTCAGACAGACACTGATGCGACGCCACCAACAGACGTGTTGAACGTTTTAACTGTTTGTGTATTTTTCAGACTGACTAACACGCAGGAGTGTCTGGAAAGTTCACTGATCGAGAAGGAAAACACTTTGGCTAAAACGTCGGAGAAACTTGAGCTGATCAGCAGCCTCCGAGAATCCCTGAGCGAGAAAGAGGTTCAGTACAAAGAAGTGTCCGACAGGCTCCTTCAGACTGAGCACACTGTAGGTTTGAGCTGCATCGTTGAGCATTCTTCTGTTTGTTGTGCATCTGTAGTTCATGACTTTTCCTTTTCCTCCTTTCAGCTCGACAACGTCTCCACGAAATGCAGCAGCTCGGAGAAACACTGTTCGGAGTTGAAGACCGAAGTTTCTGACCTCACGCAGAAGTTCACTGTCCTGAAGGAGAAGGTGTGATGTCTCAAACAGAAACATCAATCTTTAAGATTTCTGTTTCACTTAAATCCATTAAGACCGAAAGCTCCGAACAGAAACAACCTCTAAATCCTGAGGGTTTTCTGAAGAGCTGACAGAACTGCTGTTTACAAAAAAGATCATTTCCAAACTCAAAAAACATTTGATGGCTTAAATATTTTGGTTTTCATGTAAAAAAATGCCTTTTTCCTAAAGTACATAAACATTTTTAATATGATATACTCGCTGAGATCCCCCCCCCCCCTTCTTCTTCCTTCTCAAACATGTCTCTTACTGACTGAGCCTTGGTCAGCAGGTCAGTAGGAACAAATTATTCATCGTCATCGTTGGTTTCATCAATGATCTTTTTGCTGAAAATGAAACAAACTAAATTTCCCATAATGCATTTCCCTCGAGTATTTGAGTAATTCACAATGTAATTCATCAGTCACGTTGAAAACACGACGTGGATGAGCAGCACAGTTTGCATCCAGCTCTAAAGGACGGAGCCCACAGACGTGGCATCAGGTCTTAATGGGTTCATGTCAGCGTCCTTCATTCATTTTGTCCTTCATGCAGTTTTTGCCATTTATCAGATAAATCAACGCTTTCATAATGAAAAGGAGATGTGGAGAATGAGTGTGAAGTTTATTGTTCTTTTTTATCTTGTTCTTTTCAGACACAAAAGCAGGAAGTCACCATAGAAGCTTTACAAACGGAGCTGGATCAGACAAACGAGGAGCTGGACAAACTAAACTCCGCCCACCTGGAGGAACGAGCCCAACTCATTCACGATCTTCAAACCTGTGAGCGGGAAATTGACAGTCTCAAAGAAGTTGTGGCAGAAAAGGACAAGGAGATGTCAAGCCTCTCTGCCAACATGGTGGAGTACGCGGAACAGATCACGGTTCTGAAGCAGGAGATCAAACTCAAAGAAGAGAACCTGGTTCAGGTAGAAACGGCGCTGAGGCGAGCGGAGCAGGAGGCCATGATCATCAGAGACTCACAGGATTCAGACCAGCAATCTCTGAACAGCAAGATCACAGAGGTGGTGGAGAAACTCAAGGACACGGAGACAGAAATAGTCAAGGCCAAAGAGGAAAGAGAGTCCAAAGAGGCGGAGGTGGAACAAATGTTAAAGCAGGTTGAAGACGACAAGAAAACTATTCAGGAGCTTCGAGTGGAGATTCAGAAACAGACTGTGAGCCATCGTCATCATCTCTCTGAATGTGAAACACACATCACCTCGCTGAAGGAGCAGCTGAGTTCATCCACAGAAAAGCTGCAGGAGTCAGAGGGACTCGTTTCACAGCTCGAGGACAAAAACATCAACAATGAGAAATTACAGCAGGAGCTTCATGACAAAGAAGAGACGTATGAAAAAGAGCTGAAATCCTTCAAGGAAGAGCACAACAAACTCCTGGCACAGGTGGAAAAATACAAGAATGAACTACAGACATTGTCCAAACAGTTAGAGGAGCAGGTGCAGAGCGAAGTACAGATCAGAAAAGAGATGCGAGAGAAAGTGGAAACAATAGAAACATTGGAAAAGCAGCTAAAGGCAAACGGTAAACAAACATCAGAAAAACAGAAGTTGAGCAATGAGCTAAAAAACAAAACTGAAAACGTCTCCAAACTCAAGAACCTGTTGAAAAGCACGAAGACGGAAAAACAGCAGCTGACTGAGGAGCTGGCGCTTCAGAGGCAAAGCGTCAAAGAGCTCAATGAAAAGCTGACGTCTGCGCTCGAACTCAACAGCAGCCTGGAGAATCAACTGCGCTGCCTCACACAGGAAAAACACAGACTTGAAGTGGAAGTGAGCGAAGGTGTGAAAAACATTTCAGACGTCACAGCTGAAAAGGATTCTTTACAAGCTCAAATATCCAGTCTGGAGACACAGTGTTCACAGAATGACCGAGTTCTTGAGGGGCTACAAAGAGATAAAGAGGAACTGACTCTTCAAGTTAACGAGTTAAACGGAGTCCTTGAGCAAAGCACAAACTCAAACTCAGAGATGCTGCTGGAGAAAACCAACAAATGCAGTCGCCTCAGCCAGCAACTCAGGGAGCGGGAGGAGAAAGTGACCGAGCTGCAGGAACATGTGCAGAACTTGAGTTCTGAGGTCAAGCAGCTCCGGTGTGACGTGGCAGAAAAGGAGAAAACCTCTGCTGAGCTTCATGCACAGTTAAAGGCCGAAGAAGCCCAGCAAACACAAACTGAGGAAACTCTGGGTCAGCTGCGAGGACGGGAGAGCAGCCTGAGCTCTGAGTTAACGGAGAAGGACGCCGTGTTGAAAGACAAGCAGGACGAGTGTCGAGGTCTGCAGGATGAAATCGCAGCTCAGAAAAACATGGTGTCCAAGCTGCAGGAGGAGCACTCACAACTCAGACTGCAAGCTCAGACGAGAGATGAAATGTTGGACAATACGACACAACAATGTCAGAATCACAAAGACAAACTGAACGCAATGAACGAGACCGTCAAGTCCCAGAGTGATCAAATCCGTGTCATGGAAGAAAATGCCACAAAGCTCCAGAATGAGGCAGAGTTGAAGCAAACGGAGCTGACTCGCTTAGACGACCTCAACCGGGCTCTCACAGAGGAAAACCACCAACTTGGAGCTGCTGCTGAGTCCAGAGAGAAGGAGCTTGCTCTTCAAACATCACAGCTTGACTCACAGCTTCAAACGACCCTCGAACATAACTCCAGTCTGAGCATGAAGATCAGCAAACTAACAGAAGATAATCAGAGGCTACAGGAAGAGTTAGATCAGAACAGCAGATCCGTGTCTGAACTGACCACTGAGATGAGTTTACTTCGAGAAAAAAACGCTGCGCTTGAAATCCATATCTCAGACAACGAGAAAAGAGTCAGCAGCTTGTTGGCGGAGAAGAAGGAGCTGAGCGCCGCCGTGGATGAATTAAAAAATATCCTCAAGGAGAGTGAGCTCTCAAATTCAGCAGGTTTGCTTGAGAAAACAAGTGAATGTGCTAATCTGTCAAAAACCCTGAGAGGGAGAGAAGAACAACTTCAAAGTTTACAGGAGGAAGTTGACAGCTTAAAAATGCAAGAGAGTCAACTCAATATGTCTTTGACTGAGAAAGAACAGACGTTATCAGAACGGAGGGTTCAGTCGGAGGCTCATCAGGATCAACTGCTGCAGCTTCACGACACCATATCTGCGCTTCAGGAACAAGCGTCTGTCTTGAAGTCCGGGTTGATGGAGAAAGACGCATTGATTCAGCAGAAAGCGGAGGAACGTAGCGTTTATCAGAAGGAAGTCGTGCTCCAGAAAGATCTGGTGTCACTGCTGCAGGGTGAGGTCGAATCGACGAAACGGACGATGGAGCAAAAAGAACAGACGTTAAACAAAGTGTCGAAGGAGTTTCAGAACCACAAAGATGAGCTGAACAAGCGAAACGAGTCGGTGATTTCACTCAGCAGTCAGCTCGGTGCCATGAATGAGAACGCCGCAGAGATGGAAGCTGAAATTAACAACCTAAAGGCGGCTGTGCAGAAACTCCATGCAGAAAACGGTCAGCTGACACAAGAGGACGGCCGGAGCAAAGCAGAGATTATTGATTTTAAAGACAGCGTTCAGGCTCTGAATGAGCAGAATACAAGATTAAAATCTGAACTTCTGAACACGGTGACAGTTCTGTCCAAAGCACAAGAAGAAGTCGCAAATCTCAAAAAATCTGTCCACGGTATGGAGAAAGAGCTGAAGACGGCGTTCTCCGAGCAGGAGACTCTTCACTTGAGCATGAAGGGAAAAGACGATCGCCTGAAACACGAGCAGAGTTTGATCCAGCAGCTCAACGGTAGAATCGCTGAGCAGGAGCAGCGGCTAAAGCAAAACGCAGAAGACAATGTAAGTTTATGTGCAAAAGTTTCCGAGCTGGAAGATTCTGCCAGTAAGCTCAGAGGTCACGTTGACAGCCTTACCGCAGAGTCGTCCGTCCTGAAAAACACGCTAGAGAAGAAGGAACAGTCGAGCCTTGAATATCAGAGTCATTCTTCAGCCGCTGTTGAAAATCTTAATTCAAATCTACAAGCCCAAGAGGCAGAAGGTGAGAGGATGAAGGAACAGACTTCACACCTTGAAGAATCCGTCTCAAAGCTCAGCAGCGTCCTCCAAGCACAGTTGGCTGAATCTGAAAACCTGAAAAAGGCCCTGGGGGAAAAAGAAGCCGCTCTTCTGAACCAATCAAAGTCTCTTCAGGATGTCCAGAGACAAGCCGACGAGTCGTTGCTCTTTAAAACACAGTTCATGGAAAGCACTGAGTTGGTGTCGCAGCTACAGAGTCAAATTCAGCTCCTGTCCACAGAGTATGAAAACCTCCGAACGCCTGCAGAGGAAACGCAAAGTGCCTTCAGGAACCTACAGGAGAAATATGCAGCCAACCTGGAGGAACTGCAAGACGTGAGACGGCAACTGTCCCGTCGAGCTGATGAGCTGTCCAACCTTCAGAAGTCACTGGATGATTCCAATAAAGGACATCAGACGGCGAAGATGACCATCGAAACACTGAGAAACGAGTTTTCAGATATCCAACACAAACTCAAGAAAACCAAAGACCTGAACTCGAGTCTCTCAAAGGAAAAGGAAGAAGCCTTTTCTTCTCACCAAGCAAGTGTGTCTCTGCTGACTGTGGAAATAGAAAGGCTCAAGTCACAACACCTTCAGGTCGCTGCACAAATGAATGCGCTGACAGAAAACCTGGAGCAGAGGGAAATGGCTCTGCATGCGATCAACAGCCAGTACACGGCTCAGGCTAAACATGCATCTCAGCTGGTTTCAGAAATACATAAACTAGAGGAGCAGAATAAGAGGCTGAGCGAGGAAATGAGTTTGTCAACGGCAGAGCGTCAGAAGCATCTTGCCACCGTCTGTAATGAGAGTTCACGTTTGCAGGAGGAAGTTAGGAAGCTCCTTGCAGTGAAGGAAGAGCTGGAAACGAGTCACCATCAGATCCGGACATCGCATGAGGAGCTGCAGCTTCACATGGAGCAGCAGTCCAGCAGCATGAAGGAGAACATGGAGCACATGGTGTCGGAGAGGGAGATCCTTCACGCAAAGGTTAGTGCCAAAGACGAAGAACTTTCTCAGTTAACAGAAAACATTCAAAAGATAGAGCAAATTCTGCAGGATTCAGAGAAAGAGTGGCTGTTAGTTCTGGATAAAGAAAAGCAGGATAAGAATCGACTTGCAGAACAATTGAAAAGTGTTGAAAATGAAAAGAAATCTAAAGATGTTAAAGTGAATGCGTTGAAACAAGACTTGGACAGTTTGCAGGAGAAGCTAGCGGAGGCTTCCTCTGCAGTTAGACAAGGGTCTGATCTACTGAGCACCAAAGAGTCAGAGGCCTCAGCCTCCAGGATTCAGCTTGAGAAGGTCTTAGCATCTTTTCAGGAAAAGGATAAAGAGAACCATGATTTGCAACAGGCTCTAAATACTGTGGAATGTGAGTTAGAAAAACTTCTCCCAAGAAAATTACGCTCTGACAAAGATTCAACCTCCTCTGAGAAATCAGCTGCTCTGAATAAAAAACAAGCCTCTTTACAGGACACGATAAAACAGTTAGAGGACAGACATCAGTCCGAGGTCGAGGCTCTAAGGAATGAGTTGGATAAAACGCTTAATGAAGGAGGGAGGAGTGAGGAGGAGAAGGGTCAACAAATTGCTCTTCTACGAGACGACGTAGAGCGTTTACGGACGCAGCTCAGCGCTGAGGCAGAGAACCTGAAAGAAGCTGCTGTCAAACACTCGTCTTTACACAGTGAGTTACAAGCAAAAGATGAGCAGATTAACAGTCTGGGCATTCAGATAAATCAGCAGAAGGAATTACTCGCTGGACTAAGTCAGCAGATGAGAGATAAAGATGCATCCGTCGCCCAAGTCATGGAATCTGCCTCCAACGAAAGAGTGAAACTGTGTGAGGAAAAAACCTCCCTAATGGCACAAGTGGAAAACATGCAGCGAGCACAGGAAACCTCCTTGAGAAGGTGTGAAGAGTTAGAAGTTAATCTTCAGCAGTTAGAAGATACAATCTCTCGCTCTCAATGTGAAATCAACTCCAAGAATTCAGAGAAGCTCGAGCTGCTTCGGGGAAACGACGATCTGAAAGGGGAACTCGCCAAGTTGTCTAAAGAAAAAGACGGCATGAAGAAGAAGCTTCAAGCTGCTCTCGTCGTGAGAAAGGATCTGATGAGAAAACTTCAGGAGTATGAAAACCAGAAAGAAGAGAGCGTGAACTCTGAGAAACAGGAGGTTTCGCTTTTACGGGATAAACTACAGGAAACAACACATCAAGCTCAGGCAACAGCAAACATGTATCAGGAACAAGTTTCCCTTCTTGAACACACAATTCTAGAGAGAGAGGGAGAGATTGTTGAACACAAAGCACAGAGCGAGAGACTTCTCGAACAGTTGCAGTCAGAAAAACTAATTCTGCAGAGCACGTTGAATCAGAAAGAAATGTGTTTGTTAGAAAACCTGCAAACACTTAGTGACCAAACCTCCGTCATCGAGCAGCTGCAGTCCAACGCTGCAGAGGCTGAAAAAGCTTTTGAGCGAGACAGAAACGTTTCGATCCAGAAAGTAGAGCAGCTTCAAGATGAAATCAGGACATGCAAGAATGAGTTAAAGGAGAAATCCTCCGCTGCTGCTGCGGAGTTAGAAAATGAGCTCGCACAGGTGAAGTCAGAAAAGGCCATTCTACAGAAAAAAGCCCAGGCTGCTTTGCTGGCACGCAAAGAGACGATGAAGAAAGCTCAAGAGAATGAAAAGAAATTAACTCAAGAACTGGCTGAGCTGAAAGACGACTACAAGGCTCTGCTGGAGCAACGCTGTCAGCAGACAAACGAGCTGAACGCCATCCAGTTAAACTTTGACGAGAAGGTCAGGGAGCTGGAGAACCTCCATAAAACCTCTTTGTCATATCTGGATGAACTGGGCACTTTGAGGCAGCTGGTCGAGGAGCGGGACAAAACTCTTCAAGATCTGAAGATGTCTCTGGCTGAGAAAGAGAGCCAGTGTCATTCTCTGTCACACGTTCAGTCAGAGCTGGAAACCGTTAAATCCCAAGCTGAGAAGATGTCTCTGGAGATGGCAACTAAAGAGGATGTTCTCGTAGTCATGGAGCAAAGATCCGAAGCTTTGAAGTCACAACTTCATCTTGCCGAGAACGATTTGGAGAGAGTACGAGAAGAAGTACGAGAGAAAACGGAAGAAATTGAGAAATATAAGCAAACAATCAGGGTCGTTGAGGAAGTGGCCCAACAGGAGAAGCTGGTGAACATCTCTTACGAACACACACGCACAAATGAAGAGAAGTTTAAAATCTTAGAGGAAGAAAGGGAGGCTGCTTTAGAGCTGATGAAAGTGGAACTTGAGACAGCTCTTGCTTTAGTTTCACAGAAATCCCTGGAAGTTTTAACCATCCAAAAGACACTAACTGAAACTCAGCAGCAGCTCAGTGAGGACAGACTTGTTTTGACTGAGGAGCTTGAAAAAGCACATCTGCATTGTACCGAGACAGACAGGGTTTTGGATTTGTTCAAGCAAGACAAAGAAAATGCTTTTCAATCAGTCCGTGATCTCCGAGGTGAGGTGACCGCGCTTACCGAGCAACTGAGGGAGGCGGAGACGCTAAACGAGCAGCTCCATCAAAAGACGCCTGAGAACTTTGCAGTGAAACTGAAGGAGAGAGACGAAGCTTTATTGGTCTCTCAGGCTCGAGTAGCAGAAAAGGACGAGCTAATTGCTGCACTCGAACAGCAGTTACAGCAGCAATCAAACATGCACGAAACTGCCATTGAAAGAATGAGAGTCGAGGCTGATGAGCTTCAGAAATCTCAAGAAGACGGCAACAAAGCAAACAGTCGAGACAACCAAAGCAAAGTTACTCTCCTAACCAGGAAACTACAAGCTGCTTTACTTTCCAGAAAAGAACTCTTGAAGGAAACCACAACACTCAAGGAAGAAGCAGAAAAGCTTTCAGCCGGACATGAAGCCAAATCAGCTGAATGTTCAGTCCTGGAATCATCGCTTTTCAAGTTGAAACAACAGAATACAGATCTGGAAACCTCGGTGTCGTCACTGAACAAGGACAAAGACGAGCTCAACTCCCAAATCGATAGAATCCGTGATGATAATCGGAGTCTGTCAGCGGCTTGTGACAGCTTGAAACTAACCATAGAAAACATCACTCAGCAGAAACAAGCCTTCTCGTGTCAGCTGGAATCTCTGAAGGACTCTCAAACCGACGAGCTGTCCAAGTGGAAGTCCAGGCACGCTGAGCTGAAGCAGGAGTACGAATCTCTTTTGGAGGCTTATGAAAACGTGAGCAGTGAAATGGACAAAATGAGACAGCTTTTGGAAGGGGCCAAACGAGACAGACAGGAAGCCCTCCGCAAAGCACACAGCCAGCAGACGGAGACGGAGACGATGGAGAAGCAAGCCCGAGACATGGAGGAGGAAAATGAAAGAATTAAAGAGAGGATGAGAAAATCTTCCAAAGAGAAACTGCAGAGGATTGAGGACCTGGAGGAAGAGAATCAGAAAATCAAACTAGAGTTGACTGAGCATGAAGGAAAGCAGAAAACATTGATGTGCGAGCTGACTGACAAAAATACAGAGCTGGAGGCTGAGATGCGTCGACTTAAAGAGTCTTCAGAGGATCTCGGAGAGAAACTTACAGAGATACAGGCTGAGAAAAGCCAACTGGAAGAGAAGCTGGAGGAGGCGAGCAGCTCCTTGGAAAATAGGCACATGGAATCCAACACCTACACAAACAACATGCAGCTGAAACTTGACGAAGCACTCGGACTGAATAATTCTCTGACTGCTCAGATCGAGGCCCAGAAAACGGAGCTCGGCGCTCAGTTGGAAATCAACAAGTTGTTACAAAAGGAGAAGAAAAGTCTGTCTCAAAGAACTGAGGAGGTTCAGAATGATCACGAGCTGCAGTTGGGAAAGAAAGACGACGTCATCAAAGAGCTGAAGGACGATATCTACCGTCACAGCCAAGAGACGATAAGTCTGAACGAGAAGGTGAGAATCCTGGAGGATGACAAGTCTCTTCTGCAGGAGGAGCTCGAAAATGTTCAAGAGGTTTCAGACAAAGTGAAAAATGAAAATGAGTATTTGGAGACTGTGATCCTCAAGAACTCTGAAAGGAATGACGAACTGACCGAGTCCGTCGGCGTTTTGCAAACCCAGAACACACAGCTGTCGTCTCAGCTGGCGGCCATTAAGGAGAGGAGCGATCAGGTTCGACAAGAAAAAGAAGAGGAGCAACTCAAATTGGTCCGAGGGTTTGAGGAGAAACTCAAGACGGTGCAGAGAGGCAACCAGGGCTCCAAGAACGTGAGGAACGAATTACGAGAGCTGCTCAAAGAAAAGCACCAGGAGATAAATCAACTGCAGCAAAACTGTATCCGATACCAAGAACTGATTTTAGATTTAGAGAGCTCTTTGAAGAGCTCGCAGTCGGCCTGTGAACTCTTGGAGAAAGAAGTGAAGAAAGGCTCAGAGAAAGTATCGGCTCTGGAGGAGAGAAGTAAAGAAGTCGACGCTGCGCTGATAACAAACAGAAATCTTCTCCAGGAGGCAACAGAAAAGACTCAGAGTGTCCAGTCTGAGAAAGAACAGCTGCTTCTGGAAATGTCCCAGCAAAGTAAAAAGTCTGAAGAGAAAAGAAATTTGCCACAAATTATGGACGAGAGGCAAATAAATGCATATATGCAGAATCAGTTTGTGTTGCAGCAGCAGATAGATGAACTCAAAGAGTTGAAAGATAAAGAAAGTGTAAAAGTGAATGAACTGAGACAACATGTCGACGCTCAGAACCTTCAGTTTCACACTCTGAAGAGAGCAGCTGAGACGAATGAAGCCAAACTCTCAGCTTTATCTTCCACTGCTCAAGGGGCATATGCCACAAAGCGCTGGAGCGATATGTACCAGAAGACGTTGAATGAGAAGGACAACCAGCTGCTGGAACAGGGCTTTGTGATCAAACGATTCCTGGAAGACATGAGAGTGAAAGACAAAGAGGTGAATGAGCTACGAGTTACCAAGTCGAGACTGGAGAGGACGCTGAACGAGTACTCCGTCGCTGCCGCTGCACAACAAAGGCAGCTGTTTGTAATGAGCGCAAGCAACGCTGAACTGAGCGAGTCCGAGGAGCTCCTGACTGTGCAGGTGAAGGAACTCGGCGCTCAAGTGGAAAGAACAGAACGCGATAAAAACGGACTGAACCGGCGGCTCGTGGACAAAGAGGACGTGATTTCCCGAATGCAGCTAAATCTCCAGCAGGTGGAGAAGATAAACGCCGACATGGACGCTCAGCTGCTCCTCCTACAAACGCAAAATGACAAACTTCGCGCTAACTTTGAGAAACAGGAGGGAATTTCTCTGCAACTGAAAACGCTGCTTCAGGGCAAAGATGCCGAGATCTCGTCTTTGTTGTCCTGTCGAGACGGACAGATGTCAGGGTATCTGGAGCAGCTCCAGGCTAACTACCGCTCGCAGGTTGCAGTTTACGAGGACAGGTTGACGTCTTCACGCTACCAAAGGGAAACGGCTGATAAAGGGTTAAGAGGACTTGAAGCTAAAGTCAAAAGTCTGCAGATTAAAGTTAACAAGTCTGTCCAGGAAAAGGAGCAGATGGCAGCAAAGATGGAATCATTCAAGAACTCGATGGTGTCTTTACAAAGCGAGCGGGAGCGACTCATGTCAGAATACAGAATATTGGAGGCTAAGAGTGAGTTGGGGTTAAAGGGCAAAGACGGCTCTGCTGACGGAGAAGGTGGTGCAGCCAAAGGCCTTAAACATGAAATCAGGAAGTTGTTGCATCAGATGGATGATCTCAACTCTGAGAATGCGATGCTCCGGGCTCAGCTGGTTCGGTACAGGGAGGATTTGAATCAAGTGTTATCTCTGAAGGACAACCAGTTGAAGGTGCTGCTGAAGAAGCAGCAGGACATGATTAAAAACCTCGAGAACCAAAAGGCTGCAGTAGACAAGCAGCACAGAAAGTCTCGGTTGGAGCTGCAGAAGGAGGAAGAGGTGAGCGATTCGTTGAAAGAGGAGATTTCTAAACTTACAGCTCAGGTTTCGAGACTGGAGATGGAAATATCGACTCAGAAAATCGACAGAGCGACGACAGATGTGGGCAAAGTGATTTCTGATTTGCAGGAGGCTGTGGCAGCCAAAGCAGCTGAGTGTAATGACCTCCAGCAAAAACTCTCCTCTCAGAAAACCTTAAATGATGAAGTCAATGCAAACATGCAGCTGGTCGAAAATGAGACGGACAAGAAACTCGCTGAAGCTGAAGATAAATACAACTCAGAGCTGGACACCTTCGAGCGGGAGGTGGAGCTGATGAGGAATGAGCACGAGACCGCTGAGCAACGGGTGGCAGAACTCGCCAAAGACCTTCTCCAAGTGGAGCAGCAGTTATCAGAGGCCAGAACTCAAAGTAAAGATCTGACGGCTCAGAATGAGTCTCTGTGCAAAGCCATGGCGGCTCTACAGAACGACCGAGATCAGCTCATCGAAGACTTCAAGATCCTGAGAAACAGATATGACGAAGAACTCCGAGAGACTCAGGCAGCGTTGACCAAGGTGGAGCGCAGCCTGCAGGACGCCACCGCGGACCTGGCCATGTTTGCCAAAGAGCGGGACATCCTTGTTCATAAAGTCAACGCTTTGGACAGCAAAGACACAGACGCTGAGCTGAACAAGTTGTTGGACCAGATGACGAAGGCCTTGTCGGAGAAGGAGAGGGAACTGAAGCAGGTCTCCATGGAAAATAACACCTACAGCAGGCAGCTGTCGGCGTTCTCCAGATCAATGGCCAGCCTCCAAAACGACCGCGACCGGTTGATGGATGAGTTGGCCGGGACCAAACGAGTGGTTGAGTCCCGACAGGGTTCGAGCCCAGAGACAACCTCTGCCACCGCGAGTGTGGAAAAGTCCGAAGGAAGTGGCGTCAGTTTCCTCCAGAGGGAGAGAGACGGGCGGGTGAGTCAAGTCGTCAGCTGTGATGTGTGTTTGGCTGTTGCTTGCACTTTTCTGTCTCTGCTGTGGTTTCATCTCAAAGACGTGAAGCATGAAGAGTCCGATTGTTTTCTTCATACCATCGCTTTGACCTGCATGGTATTTTTCTGTTGGGATGCACATGTTCTGGAGTCTGTGAAACTCGGTGTTTAATTGAACTTTTTATTTATGTTTTAACTTTCTGACTGATTTTGGTTTCTCTCATCGTTTGTTTTTGCAGGAGACGGTCGAGCTTCAACAAACTCACAGGACGCCAGAGGAAGAAATCAGCAGCTCTCAGGAGGAAGCAGCTAATCTGAGGTAAAAGTAGACGCAGGATTCAGATAAACTTTTATTCTTTATATTCAAATTGTGGCTCAGGTCGATTGTGTTGGATTCAAGGCAGATTGTCTGAAGGAATGGAATATGATTCATAATTACGTTTTAATGATACACTAAGGTGCCAAGGTGTCTTTTAAAGGGAATTGGAGATACACACATTGGTTTATTACATGTTAAACATGTTACACCCTAAACACACACATAATTAATTAAGAGACTTAAGTACAACCCATTAAAACACATTTCCATGGTGCAGTGACCTTTTGTTTTTCAGCTCTTAATCTTAATAACCTGAGTTTTGACTCGTCTCTAAATGTACCAGACGACGAGCTTAGATAATTAAAAAAGAGCCACATGTGATGTGTGAGCCTACAGAAAAAAGAAAATGTGTCACATGCTCAAGCAACAAGTTACAGGTTCCATTTTTAGCCAAACTGCAGTAAACCCCCTGATTCCAACAGCAAAGAGCAAACTGCTGCTCAATGAGTCGTGTGTTTATTTGTGTTTATGACACTAATGGAGTTTTGTTGTGTACAATAGGACTGAGAGACAGAGGAAGGACTCACCTCCAGTCAAAGTGAGTTCACACCAACATTAGGATTTAGACTTGGGCATAGTTGTTCACATACTTGCTATGCATGTTACTGGAGTGTTCCACTAGGGGGCACACCACAGAGATGCAAAGGAAAGTATTTGTTTCATTAACCCAGATGTTGACACGTTGCAGCAGGAAGCGGTTGCTCTGTCCGGTGGCGGTGTGACGGAGGACGTGGTGAGTCGGTTGGAGGCGGAGAGGCTTCAGCTTCACAGAAACCTGCAGCGCTGCGTGTACGAGATCCAACAGCGAGACCAGTACTTCCAGCAGCTCAACACCAAGGTACGAGACACCTGAGCTGCACACGAGCCAACACAGCCGCAGACGATAAGAAGAAAGATAAAGTTAATTCTAAAAGACAAAGACGTGAACCTTAGTCCCGACTTTCAGGTGTGAAAACCCTAAATCTCCCCTCACTCCCCCCCCCCCCAGCTGCAGCAGGCCGTCGAGGAGAAAGGTGCAGTCGCAGCTCAGCTGAGGTCCGTGTCCCAAACGCTGAGGGACACACAGAACCGCTGCCACTGGCTGGAAAGACCAGGACAAGCTCAGGTGGACGATCCGACACATGTTCATCTCTTATACGCGTTTCTGTCGCGGTTTATATCTACGTTGTTTTTAGATTTTCCTTTTGATGCAGATTTTTATGATAATTCCGCCTGAACCTTTTCCAACTCAACATGGACTCTGATAAAAATTAAAGAAAGTCTATTTAAAAAAACATTCTTTCAACAAAAGGCTGCAACTGTACATTCCTGTAATGCTGTGTCCTCACCACCAGGGGTCAGTGTATGCTGAGGTTGCACCAGGAGCTCCACAGGAGAGAAGTAACGACTCCATGATTCTTGAACCTGAAGAAGCCAATCAGCTCCGAGAGAGGTGAGGAGATCTCTGCCTGTGATTCTGTGTGACGGTTAACGTGTTGTTAACGTGTTGTGTGTGTGTGTGTGTGTGTGTGTGTGTGTGTGTGTGTGTGTGTGTGTGTGTGTGTGTGTGTGTAGGCTGCTCGAGCTGGAGCAGATTCTGGCAGATGAAAGAAGCAGGAGAGAAACAGCTGAGGAGTCTCTGCGTCTCGCTGATGACCGAGCAAAGAGGTGAGACTCAGGCTCATGGTGCTTCGTATCCCTTCGACTCTTCTGCTTCCACCCGTTTGTCGCGCTGCAGACGAGAATGACACCTTGTGTTTGTGTTGCAGTTTGGACACTCAGAGAGATTTCAGTATAGAGATGGAGCCGGAGGACGAGTGGGAGGCTCTGAGCCTCGACCCCACCCAACCTCTAATAACACGACAGGTGAGTTGTGTATCTGTTGTTCATGTTCCTCTCACGTGAAGGACGGTGACTCCTCTGTTTCTCTGACTGTGTGGTGTCTGCCCCCTGCAGGTGAAAGGCGGCGTGGCGGCGTGTCGACGATGGCTCAGGGGGCGGAGCCTCTACTTCTCCAAGCTGCTGACGAGCCGCGCCCGCTCTCGACACCTCTTCCTCTTCTACCTTCTCACGATACACGTGCTGGTCCTCATGTGCCTCACTGGAGCCCTCTAGTGACGCGATGCTGGAACCAACAAGCTCCAAGTTTAAAAGCTGAAGTCTGTATTTATTTTCCGAAAAGCTGCAGTTGGAGATTTTCTCCACGTTCTCGTTCAGTCGCATCTTTTCCTGGTTCACGTTCAGGAGCGTTTCTTTGACTTTAATGTCGACTCAGATGCTTCGTCATCGTCGTGCGACAGTTCTGGATTCAGTTCTTACTTTTCACCGATTATTTTAGTTGCTTTTTTATCGAAGGCTGGAAATGTAAGTTATTGATGAGAATCAACAACAAGGTCAGAACTGGTTTGATTTGTTTAGATTCATTTAAATTGATTTTCTAGATATTTTCTATTGGGAACTGAAGCCTTAAGACACCACACGCCTCTTCTTTCTTCATCATGGTATTCTCCTCCTTCTTCTTCTCCTTCTCCATCCCCTCCTTTCGTTTCTCCTCCTCCTTCTCTATTATCTCCTTCTTCCTCTTCTCCTTCTTCTTCTGCTTCTCATCCCCCCCTTTCTCTTCTCCTCCTCCTACTCCATCATCTCCTCCTCCTTCTTCTTCTCCTTCTCCATCCCCTCCTTTCTCTTCTCCTCCTCCTACTCTATCTCCTCCTTCTTCTTCTTCTCCATCCTCTCCTTCTTCTCCTCCTCCTACTCCATCATCTCCTCCTCCTTCTTCTTCTCCTTCTCCATCCCCTCCTTTCTCTTCTCTTCCCTCTTCTCCTCCTCCTACGCCATCCCCTCCTTCTCTTTCTTCAAACACACAGGTGGATTCCTTCATTATTAATCTTATTGTTGTTATTGTTTTTGTGGCCTGTTGCCTGGGACGTGGTCGGAGATCTATCTTCTGTGGATGATGCAGCTTGAGGGCGATGATGTAACTTTATGAGAAGACGAAGGTGCAGGAAGCTGTAAACACTTCCTGTTCAAACACGACGTCTTGAAATCCATTTCCTGTCCAGCTCCATGTTCTTCACCTGAGAACAAACATCACATCCTGCTTCTCAGACGCGATGCTGAGTTTAAACTATGCACTGAAAACACTCATGTAATTATCTCATACAAGCTCAGCAGCGCCACCCCTCTGTCACCCTGATACCTTTAAACTGTTGTGTGCGTGTGCGTGTGTGTGTGTGTGTCCTCACACTTGTTAAAGTTATTGAGCGAAAGATAAAATCTTAAATTCTCCTCCAGTGTCACATTATGCTGATGAAAGTTCACTGTAAAAAAACTAGACATGAGGTTTGTATTTAATTGAGTCTCCTGTATTTATGTTGACGCTGTACAGTCTCTGTATGTATGTACAGTATATAAATGCATTTCTATCCATGATGTACATTTGTTATTGAGCGTTTTCAACTAACGAGCCAGAAAAAGATTTAAAAGAATGTCTGTGTTGTTTTAAAGACGAGTGAAACAGAATGAGACGTGTGACAGGTTTTTTTCTGGCTGGTTAATTGACGGGTTGATTGGTTTATAGTTTGCGTCTCTGTTGTAATGATCTGTACATAAAGATGATTGATGGACGATACATGAACTGAATCTATTTATGAAAAAGGTTAACTACTGAAAAAGGCTTATTTTCTCTATTGCCTGTATTTTTCGGAGCATCTGATGACATGAGGCTTCACTCGGTGCAATACTGTGTCACACTTTACCATCGCAAAGAACTTTAATAAAGCTTGTTCCACTTTTCCCCAGTTTGTCCACATGATGTGTTTTACTGTGGTGAACCACACGGTGGCGCCGCAACTTATTCAACCTTCACAGTTTGGATTTACAATGTGACTCAACCTTACACCCTCATGAAATTATGACATGAAATTATGTGAAAATACGGGACTATCATTAAAAGAAAAGATTGCTAGCATTGCTAACGCTAGCGTGCTCGCAACCTTTTTTCTTTTTAAAGGTTGCTGTGAAACAAACGACCATAATACATTGAAATTATATTAAACTAAGATATTAGAATTACTATCATAATTTTAAAATCCTTATTAGGAAATACATTTGTTCTCTCTCCCAGCTTGCCGGTGATTTGCAAGGCATTCTGGGTACCCCTAGGTTTGAACTGGGGTCTGAAGGGGAATGAAGCCCCGCCCCTCGGCCCTACCCCTCCGTCCCATCAGGTAATGTTTTTAATAATGGTAATATAAAATAATGTTATTTTATATTTTAATTATTTTGCTGTTGAAGTTGAGTTCCTGTGTGTTGGATGTAATGTGCACGTGGAGCCACTAGATGGCAACGTCTTCTCATTTAATACAGGAGCCACAAGCAGATGAAAATCAAACACGTTTCTCTCGGAGAAGTTTGAATCGTGATCGCGGTGGATTTGTGTCGTTCACTGGTTTGTTCCATTTCTAATTTCAGCTGATTTCCTGCCAGTTTCCCACCTCATGGATATGAATGAAGACATCCCCTCTTCCTCTTCTCCTCTTCTCTTTCACTCATCTCTTCTCGTCAGTCCTGACGTGTCTGGACAGGACAGGCCGAGGTTTCCTCAGTTGCTCTTTCGTTCTTCTTTGTCCCAGAGGAACCGTTTGTTGTTCAGTAAAAGAAAACACAACAATCTACAACCAGTGGAAAATAAATCAATCCCATCGTGAACCAATGGAAATAATTTAAATCACAGAAAATCATTGAAAATGCCAATAGGGACCGAGGAGTTTG
>NC_047153.1:1226328-1243828 GCF_009819705.1 Hippoglossus hippoglossus | reverse complement strand
ACACATCAGGTTCAAACAACACAACTCTCATATGACGAATGACCGAGAGCTTTGAGTCTGAAGAAGAAGAAGAAGAAGAAGAAGAAGAAGAAGAAGAAGAAGAAGAGAGCTGGATGTTACATCAGAAGAAACTGGATTTGATGATGAGACGTTGATAAGTTACAGATAATTTATTTATTACATCACAATGAAAGGAGACATTAAACGTGTCACAGTGATGATGATGATGATGATGATGATGATGATGATGATGATGATGATGTCATGACCACCTATGACTGCAGGTGTTTGTACTTTTCTCTTTTCAGCCCCATGTTTTTTTTCTATGTGTCCTACATAATGTCCCACTTTAGAATGAGGTCCTGTGTGTGTGTGTGTGTGTGTGTGTGTGTGTGTGTGTGTGTGTGTGTGTGTGTCTGTGTGTGTCTGTGTGTGTGTGTGTGTGTGTGTGTCTGTGTGTGTCTGGAGGTTGCCCTGCAGGATGCTGAGTGGGACGACCTCTGTAGTTGCGTTCACCAACACGTCGTCCTCCTGAGAGTGTGGTCACATCCCATCATGCACCTGGACCCGGTCATGTGAGCAGCCCCATGTTTCTGTGTTAATGACCCGACTCGTTACCAATGATCAGAGACGTGATCCACTTCAGCATCTTTTCCACATGTCTCGTACAACACGCATGACCCCTCCCCCCCCCCCCCCCCCCCCCCCCTCCCAACATGGTTCATTAGTTGCCATAGCAACAAGGTCTCCCCTGGCTGCCGGCTGGAGACCCTCAGCTCCTTGAGCCGTCCACAGCCGAGCATGTCCAGTCTTCTCGAAGATATTTATACACTGAGGGAAATGTGCTGACAGCAGTGAGAAGTGGTTTTTAGGAAGAAGCCGGATGTGAAGAGAGTTTTTAAATCAGCAGCAGCAGCTCGGTTTTAAAAACTGTCTCTGAAGTAAAGAAGAAGCTGCTTTCATCAACATTTCTGCTGCTGAGACAGAGACTGAAACACGAGGATGTTTGTGTTTATCATGACTTTCATCAAATAATATATATAATATATAAAACAAATGTCTCTGCTCAATGTTGTCGTTCTCAGTTAGTTAGTAGTGAAGAAAGCTCATTGACTCCCATCTACAGCCATGATTTACTGCTTTATTGTTTTATTATTAATAAATTCTGACCAGAAGTTAGTTTGTTTTATTATGTATCTACTGTCTTTTGACTAAATCGATTTCCTCTTTTGTGTATGTGAAGCACTTTGTAATCTGGATTTTTTTTAAGTGCTAATTTGAAGAGCTTTCAAATCACAGTTACAAAGTGCTACTTGTCAGGTGTGTAACCCCGCCTCCTGCCCAATGTCAGCTGTGATTGGCTCCGGCCACCTAAGTACATTTCTCCTCTGCTTCAGTAGATGTGTTTTCAGGTACTTCTCACTTCTACCCCCTCTTCACTGGATCCCGGCTCCTCAGCTCAGCCTCTCTCCATCACGTCAGTCGAGGATAACGGGACGTTAGCCGTCAGCTGAGCGCAGAGTTAAAGACAATGAAAACGTCGAGAGATAATGTGAGAATAAAGTCTGCTCATAAATCATGCTCTGTCTTCATGCTCTGTCAGATGGTGGCGAGATGAGGAGGTAATAAATCTGCCGGGACTCGTCAGAACCCGAAGCTTCAGTCCAGCTCCTGCGTTGAACCACTTCAGCTTCATGTTTCCACGTGAAGCACCAGACCTCTGGTTTTGTAGACTCATGCTACTTGTTAGTGTAACGGTTTCAGACTAGTTATACATTTTGGACTGAGCAACACGTACTGTATTTGAATAGGAAGTTTTAAAGGGCACTTTGACAAAGGTACGAGGCTAAAGACACAAAACAATAAGATTCACTCGTTCAAATGATTCACTTTATTTTCAAGCATCAGGCAAATTAAAAGTATCACAAACTTCACACACACTGAAATCTATCTCCAGAATGAACATCAGGCCACTGGGAAATGTCCTGATGCTCCAGATGTGCAGTGGGAGTGTGGGCGGGACCTGGATACCATGGCTCCACCCCACAATCACCACCAAATGATGTCATCACCACAAGATGGCAGCATTAGTATCCGAGGAATTTTTCATTTTCAATATTTTTTGAAAGGTTTTACACTAAAATACATATATTATTGTTACTTTTAAACTATTGTTACTTTTGACAAACTGCCACTTTAATTTGATATTTGTTTTCTGTCCCACTGAACTTCTTCTATTTTCATTTCTGTTTGTTTTCTCTGAGGCATTTTCTGCATTGACTCCAGATACACTTTGTATTTTTATCTTTACTTCTATAGTTTTAGACTAATACACTTTTGTTTTATTCTGCTGTCCTTTGTTATATTATCCCATCATTATCATATTATTATTACACCTTTAAATATTTACTGCACATTATCTCTCTGAACTGAAACATCATGTAAATCTGTTAAATTATTCGCGGCAGTTCAAACAGCCCCACAGAGGAACACACAGAGTGGTGATAAGAGGAAGAGGAGGCAGAGAGAATAACTCAGCAGCACAAGCAACTTTCCATAATCTTGAATTCCACATCTTAATTGTTTATTTACAGACGTACGAAGGCGCCGGATAAAGAGCGGACGCGGGGCAGAGCCTCGCTGGGTGGAGAACCTCCTGCTAATTGCTGTATTTCTCCCTCAGATTACGTCCCATCGCTCTCGCTCCTTTTCTCGCCCTGCAGGAATTTCTCCAGAATAAAAGGACGATGTTTCATCATAACAACAATAACAACAATCTTTCATTTCCTCTCCTGCCTCTGAGAATAATGAGCAGTGAATACGTTTAGGGCCGAAGCTGCAGAAGCAGCTGATCTCTCTTCAGAGGGAGGTTCTGCAGGAGCCACCGTTTCATTTCCCTGTAGCTCCTCGGACCAGTGTTTGTTGTTTCTGCTGTTCTCTGTGCTTGTTGTGCCTCTCACGTCCTCCTGTTCTGTTCTGTTGGTGAATAACTCGTCTGCTTTGAAAGGTTATTGCCGTAGAAATAAATCTTCACTTAACGGCACAGATTCAGTTTGTGTCCTTTCCTTCTTCTTCAAAGGTCGTGACCTTTGTTGTGGGAGCACGGACGTCTGTCTGCGTTAATCTGGAAGAAATCCCATGCACATGATCCTCGAGTTCTTTCAGAGGCTGCAGCTTCAGAACCGAGCGGAGGAATCTTCCACGGCTGAAGCTTCTTGACCTACATGTTCCTGAAAGACGTTCTGTCTCAGATCCGACGGACGATGTTTGACGCTGTGACAGAGACTCACTTTCTATTTGTGGTGATTCAATCTGTGCTCAATGACGCCAGAAGTATGTGGACACCTGAAGGTCTGTGGATCCACCGTGACGTCACCTGATGGTTCATCTGGCGTCATGACCATTTGACATCATTAAGACTAATTGATGATGAACTCACGGTCGTACCAGCCATCAGGGGCTGTTTTCAGTTCCTTGCCCAAGGACACTTTGGCCGGGAGAATGGGGGAGACTGGGATCGAACCGCCGACCCTCTGGCTACAAGATGACCCGCTCTCCCCTGGGCCACAGCCGCAGCCCTTAAAAAAAACAATCAGAGGGATAAAAACCACCTGCTAACATGGAGGAGACAGGGTTTATGACCTGTACTGCAGCCAGCCACCAGGGGGCGATCTCCTTTTTTCCCCAATAACCATTATTGAAAAAAAACGTGTGTGTCTACGTGTGTGCAAATATGTGTGTGTACATGTGTGTGTCTACATGTGTGTGTGTACATGTGTGTGTGTACATGTGTGTGTGTACATGTGTGTGTGTCTACATGTGTGTGTGTCTACACGTGTGTGTGTCTACATGTGTGTGTACACGTGTGTGTCTACATGTGTGTAGATCTTTTGTCTCCTGCTGATTCAACCCCTTCACCCTCTCACTTCCTGCTTCACATTATTATTCCAGCAGATAAACCCATTCAGGTCAACACTGTGTGTTTTCTCCTGTTTGTTCCTGTGCTGTTTCAGAGTGAGAGCGGGACTCATGTCGATGCTCTCACTCTGAACTCTGCGCTCACACTCTGCACTTGTACTCAGATATTGAGTTGCTGATTTCAGGAAGTGATAAACTGTGAAATAACATCCAGTGAATGGATGTAAAGTAAAGTAGATCAGAATGAAAGATCTCAAACTTGGCTTCATGTTCTCAAAGTGATTCTTCTGGATGAATTCAGTCTTTTTTAAATCCTCCATGTTGTTGAGTTTGTAGTCGTCATCATCAGTCGTTGACGTGTTCATATTTTTGTTAGTTCCTGACGAGTGGAGTGATTCTCGTTTCCTGGTTGTGTTTTCATGCCCAGTCGTTTCCCTCTGACTCAGGAGAGTCTCTGTCGGGTCACACTTGATTATCACTGAGCAGCCCTGACATCTCTCAGGGGAGTTTTAGATGTTGCTCCATTGGCTGAGGAACAAGTGATGAGGGTGTGGTCTCAGTCCAGGAACTTTCTCTGAGGAGTTGTTGATGTTAAAAACACCGGACACATGTCGCTCTGCAGGACAACATCATGATGGACGAGCGAGGGCTCAGTATTTCTTATTTATTTCACTAACATCCATTTAAAATTATATAAAATCTTTGAATTACACCTGCAGCTTGTCCAGCCTGATGACATCATTGTGAGGTCGTGGTGATGATGTGAATCTGATGAACTGATCTTCTCTAGTTTGAGGCTGATGTGAGCCTGAGGTCGCCGTGCTAATCCTGCTAGCATGAATGCTAACGTCAGTGGGTTACAAACTCTTCTTTATCGGGAAGTCGTTGTTTACGGCTTCAGAGTGTTCGTGTGTTTTAAAGTCGTAAGATCATGGACGCTTTAAACAACTTGTTGTATTTGTGCGTTTCGAGCGTTTCAACGTCACGTCGTCACCTCGACACGTCGACACAGTATTTGCAGGATGAGGTGTGACGGACAGATGACGGGGGGGGGTACAGACCTTCAGCGCCTCTATATCTAACAATAATTGTTCTTCTATCCCCACATGATGGACGTCCTCATATCGCTCAGGTTGAGGTGCCTCACGCAGCTGGAGGACGAGCGGAGGTTTGACACCGCAGGTCTGAACCCTGTGAAATGTCACCGCTCACACTCGGACTCGTGTGGTGTGTTGGGGACTCGACGAGTCTTTTTGTGTTGAGCTGCTGACAGCTGATTTTAATGAGAAATAAAAATCACTGTGCACAAACCAAACCCTGGAACTCAGAGGTTGGCTCCCCCCCCCCCACCCCCCCGGGGCAGAGCCGGCTGTTGGACTGGCTGCCTGCCGCTGTTGCCATGATCCACATCCCATCCCAGCTTGTAGTGTGGTTGTCATGGTAATGGCCGGGTATTTGCAGGGGGCACGATGGTCTCCAATATTTCCAGGACGCTCACAGAGAGCGAGAGGAAGTGAAGGTGAGAGAGGACGTCACCTGTCAGACAGACAATACTGCTCAAAGGACATATATATATATATCTCACATATTTATATATATATTATGTGATGATAGTTGTGATATTGATTTCAGCCATTGTACTGGTGGGACATTTTGTTCCACGTTGGGTTTAATTCTTTGATTCTCTCAGTGTAACGTCACTTGTTTAGTCTGAAGTGTTTCTCTAAGACACGCCCACCCAGACATCGTAAACACACACAAACCAATCAGCTCCAGCTGCGTTGTGATGCTGTGACTCCAGTGGCAGCACCGAGATGAACAGTAGGTGGCGCTAAAACTGAGATTCTATAACCAGGACTGAAGAGTTTAAAAAATAAACAGTCTTATAATTTAGTTTACAGTCTCTCTCTCTCTCTCTCTCTCTCTCTCTCTCTCTCTCTCTCTGTCTCTCTCTCTCTCTCTCTCTCTCTCTCTCTCTCTCTCTCTGTCTCTCTCTCTCTCTCTCTCTCTCTCTGTCTCTCTCTGTCTCTCTCTCTCTCTCTCTCTCTCTCTCTCTCTGTCTCTCTCTCTCTCTCTCTCTCTCTGTCTCTCTGTCTCTCTCTCTGTCTCTCTCTCTCTCTCTCTCTCTCTCTCTGTCTCTCTCTCTCTCTGTCTCTGTCTCTCTCTCTCTCTCTCTCTCTGTCTCTCTCTCTGTCTCTCTCTCTCTCTCTCTCTCTCTCTCTCTCTCTGTCTCTCTCTCTCTCTCTCTCTCTCTCTCTCTGTCTCTCTCTCTCTCTGTCTCTCTGTCTCTCTCTCTCTCTCTCTCTCTCTCTCTCTCTCTCTCTCTCTCTGTCTCTCTCTCTCTCTCTCTCTCTCTGTCTCTCTCTCTCTCTGTCTGTCTCTCTCTCTCTCTCTCTCTCTCTCTCTCTCTCTCTGTCTCTCTCTCTCTCTCTCTCTCTCTCTCTCTGTCTCTCTCTCTCTCTCTCTGTCTCTCTCTCTCTCTCTCTCTCTCTCTCTCTGTCTCTCTCTCTCTCTCTCTCTCTCTCTCTCTCTCTCTCTCTCTCTCTCTCTCTCTCTCTCTCTGTCTCTCTCTCTCTCTGTCTCTCTGTCTCTCTCTCTCTCTCTCTCTCTCTCTCTCTCTCTCTCTCTCTCTCTGTCTCTCTCTCTCTCTCTCTCTCTCTCTCTGTCTCTCTCTCTCTCTGTCTGTCTCTCTCTCTCTCTCTCTCTCTCTCTCTCTCTGTCTCTCTCTCTCTCTCTCTCTCTCTCTCTCTCTCTCTGTCTCTCTCTCTCTCTCTCTCTCTCTCTCTCTCTCTCTCTCTCTCTCTCTCTCTCCTCCACCTTTCAGAAGGTGTTTTATTAAATTGCAGGAGGCTTCACTCTATTATTTTCTATTTATAACCTGATAATGAACAGTCTGTGTTTCTGCTGAGAGACTGACGGAGAAAACATCCTCCATCCAACATCCAACACCCATCATCCAACACCCATCATCCAACATCCACCACCCATCATCCAACACCCATCATCCAACACCCATCATCCAACACCCATCATCCAACATCCAACACCCACCACCCATCATCCAACACCCACCATCCAACATCCCACAACCTCCATCCAACATCCTCCATCCATCATCCAACACCTATCATCCAACACCCACCATCCAACATCCACCACCCATCATCCAACACCCATCATCCAACACCCATCATCCAACACCCATCATCCAACATCCAACACCCACCACCCATCATCCAACACCCACCATCCAACATCCCACAACCTCCATCCAACATCCTCCATCCATCATCCAACACCCATCATCCAACACCCACCATCCAACATCCACCACCCATCATCCAACACCCATCATCCAACACCCATCATCCAACATCCAACACCCACCACCCATCATCCAACACCCACCATCCAACATCCACCACCCATCATCCAACACCCATCATCCAACACCCATCATCCAACATCCAACACCCACCACCCATCATCCAACACCCACCATCCAACATCCACCACCCATCATCCAACACCCATCATCCAACACCCATCATCCAACATCCAACACCCACCACCCATCATCCAACATCCACCACCCATCATCCCACAACCTCCATCCAACATCCTCCATCCATCATCCAACACCTATCATCCAACACCCACCATCCAACATCCACCACCCATCATCCAACACCCATCATCCAACACCCATCATCCAACATCCAACACCCACCACCCATCATCCAACACCCACCATCCAACATCCACCACCCATCATCCAACACCCATCATCCAACACCCATCATCCAACATCCAACACCCATCATCCAACACCCATCATCCAACACCCATCATCCAACATCCAACACCCACCACCCATCATCCAACACCCACCATCCAACATCCACCACCCATCATCCAACACCCATCATCCAACACCCATCATCCAACATCCAACACCCATCATCCAACACCCATCATCCAACATCCACCACCCATCATCCAACATCCACCACCCATCATCCCACAACCTCCATCCAACATCCAACATCCAACATCCAACACCCACCACCCATCATCCAACACCCACCATCCAACATCCACCACCCATCATCCAACACCCACCAACCTCCATCCAACATCCACCACCCATCATCCCACAACCTCCATCCAACATCCAACATCCAACATCCAACACCCACCACCCATCATCCAACACCCACCATCCAACATCCACCACCCATCATCCAACACCCACCAACCTCCATCCAACATCCACCACCCATCATCCCACAACCTCCATCCAACACCCATCATCCAACACCCATCATCCAACATCCAACACCCACCACCCATCATCCAACATCCACCACCCATCATCCCACAACCTCCATCCAACATCCAACATCCAACATCCAACACCCACCACCCATCATCCAACACCCACCATCCAACATCCACCACCCATCATCCAACACCCACCAACCTCCATCCAACATCCACCACCCCATCATCCCACAACCTCCATCCAACATCCAACATCCAACATCCAACATCCAACACCCACCACCCATCATCCAACACCCACCATCCAACATCCACCACCCATCATCCCACAACCTCCATCCAACATCCAACATCCAACATCCAACACCCACCATCCAACACCCACCACCCATCATCCAACACCCAGCATCCAACATCCACCACCCATCATCCAACATCCACCACCCATCATCCCACAACCTCCATCCAACATCCAACGTCCAACATCCAACACCCACCACCCATCATCCAACACCCACCATCCAACATCCACCACCCATCATCCAACACCCAACACCCATCATCCAACACCCATCATCCAACATCCACCACCCATCATCCAACATCCACCACCCATCATCCAACACCCATCATCCAACACCCACCATCCAACATCCACCACCCATCATCCAACACCCAACACCCATCATCCAACACCCACCATCCAACATCCACCACCCATCATCCAACATCCACCACCCATCATCCAACACCCAACACCCATCATCCAACACCCATCATCCAACACCCACCACCCATCATCCAACATCCACCACCCATCATCCCACAACCTCCATCCAACATCCAACATCCAACATCCAACACCCACCACCCATCATCCAACACCCACCATCCAACATCCACCACCCATCATCCAACACCCATCATCCAACATCCAACACCCACCACCCATCATCCAACATCCACCACCCATCATCCCACAACCTCCATCCAACATCCAACATCCAACATCCAACACCCACCATCCAACATCCAACACCCACCATCCAACATCCACCACCCATCATCCAACACCCATCATCCAACATCCAACACCCACCACCCATCATCCAACATCCACCACCCATCATCCCACAACCTCCATCCAACATCCATCATCCAACACCCATCATCCAACATCCAACACCCACCACCCACCATCCAACATCCACCACCCATCATCCAACATCCACCACCCATCATCCCACAACCTCCATCCAACATCCATCATCCAACACCCATCATCCAACATCCAACACCCACCACCCACCATCCAACATCCACCACCCACCATCCAACATCCAACACCCACCATCCAACATCCACCACCCATCATCCAACACCCATCATCCAACATCCAACACCCACCACCCATCATCCAACATCCACCACCCATCATCCCACAACCTCCATCCAACATCCAACATCCAACATCCAACACCCATCATCCAACACCCACCACCCATCATCCAACACCCATCATCCAACACCCATCATCCAACACCCATCATCCAACACCCACCACCCATCATCCAACACCCATCATCCAACACCCATCATCCAACACCCAACACCCACCAACCTCCATCCAACATCCACCACCCATCATCCAACACCCATCATCCAACATCCAACACCCACCACCCATCATCCAACACCCATCATCCAACACCCACCATCCAACACCCATCATCCAACATCCAACACCCACCACCCACCACCCATCATCCAACACCCATCATCCAACACCCATCATCCAACACCCATCATCCAACACCCATCATCCAACACCCATCATCCAACACCCACCACCCATCATCCAACACCCATCATCCAACATCCAACACCCATCATCCAACACCCACCACCCATCATCCAACACCCATCATCCAACACCCAACACCCACCATCCAACATCCACCACCCATCATCCAACACCCATCATCCAACACCCAACACCCACCAACCTCCATCCAACATCCACCACCCATCATCCAACACCCATCATCCAACATCCAACACCCATCATCCAACACCCATCATCCAACACCCATCATCCAACATCCAACACCCATCATCCAACACCCATCATCCAACATCCACCACCCATCATCCAACACCCATCATCCAACATCCAACACCCATCATCCAACATCCACCACCCATCATCCAACACCCATCATCCAACATCCAACACCCATCATCCAACATCCACCACCCATCATCCAACACCCATCATCCATCATCCAACACCCATCATCCAACATCCAACACCCATCATCCAACACCCATCATCCAACACCCATCATCCAACATCCAACACCCATCATCCACCACCCATCATCCAACACCCATCATCCAACACCCACCACCCATCATCCAACACCCATCATCCAACACCCATCATCCACCACCCATCATCCAACACCCATCATCCAACACCCACCACCCATCATCCAACACCCACCATCCAACATCCACCACCCATCATCCAACACCCATCATCCAACACCCATCATCCAACACCCACCACCCATCATCCAACACCCACCATCCAACATCCACCACCCATCATCCAACACCCATCATCCAACATCCACCACCCATCATCCAACACCCATCATCCAACACCCAACACCCATCATCCAACACCCATCATCCATCATCCAACACCCATCATCCAACACCCACCATCCAACATCCACCACCCATCATCCAACACCCATCATCCAACTCCCACCAACCTCCATCCAACACCCATCATCCACCACCCATCATCCAACACCCATCATCCAACATCCACCACCCATCATCCAACACCCATCATCCAACACCCATCATCCAACACCCATCATCCACCACCCATCATCCAACACCCACCATCCAACATCCACCACCCATCATCCAACACCCATCATCCAACACCCATCATCCAACACCCACCACCCATCATCCAACACCCACCATCCAACATCCACCACCCATCATCCAACACCCATCATCCAACATCCACCACCCATCATCCAACACCCATCATCCAACACCCAACACCCATCATCCAACACCCATCATCCATCATCCAACACCCATCATCCAACACCCATCATCCAACACCCACCATCCAACATCCACCACCCATCATCCAACACCCATCATCCAACACCCATCATCCAACATCCAACACCCATCATCCACCACCCATCATCCAACACCCATCATCCACCACCCATCATCCAACACCCATCATCCAACACCCACCACCCATCATCCAACACCCACCATCCAACATCCACCACCCATCATCCAACACCCATCATCCAACACCCATCATCCAACACCCACCACCCATCATCCAACACCCACCATCCAACATCCACCACCCATCATCCAACACCCATCATCCAACATCCACCACCCATCATCCAACACCCATCATCCAACACCCATCATCCAACACCCAACACCCATCATCCAACACCCATCATCCATCATCCAACACCCATCATCCAACACCCACCATCCAACATCCACCACCCATCATCCAACACCCATCATCCAACACCCACCACCCATCATCCAACACCCACCATCCAACATCCACCACCCATCATCCAACACCCACCATCCAACATCCACCACCCATCATCCAACACCCATCATCCAACACCCACCAACCTCCATCCAACATCCACCACCCATCATCCAACACCCACCATCCAACATCCACCACCCATCATCCAACACCCATCATCCAACACCCATCATCCAACACCCATCATCCAACACCCATCATCCAACACCCACCAACCTCCATCCAACATCCACCACCCATCATCCAACACCCACCACCCATCATCCAACACCCACCACCCATCATCCAACACCCACCAACCTCCATCCAACATCCACCACCCATCATCCAACACCCACCATCCAACATCCACCACCCATCATCCAACACCCATCATCCAACACCCATCATCCAACACCCATCATCCAACACCCACCATCCAACACCCACCACCCATCATCCAACACCCATCATCCAACACCCATCATCCAACATCCACCTGTCCTTTTCTAGGGGGAGGTTCTTCTTGGTGTCCCTAAAACCCCCCCCCTCCCCCCACTCCCCTCTCCTCTCCTCCCCTCTCCTCCTTCGCCCCCCTCTCCCCCCCCCCTCTCCTCTCCTCCCTCTTAGCCCCCCTCCCCCCTCCCCTCTCCTCTCCTCCCCTCTCCTCCTTCGCCCCCCTCCACCCCCCCCCCTCTGCTCTCCTCCCTCTTAGCCCCTCTCCTCCCTCGCCCCCCCTCCCCCTCTCCTCTCCTCCCTCTTAGCCCCCCTCCCCCCTCCCCTCTCCTCTCCTCCCTCTTAGCCCCTCTCCTCCCCTCCCCTCTCCTCCCTCGCCCCCCCCTCCCCTCTCCTCTCCTCCCCTCTCCTCCCTCGCCCCCCCCTCCCCTCTCCTCTCCTCCCCTCTCCTCCCTCTCCCCCCCTCTCCTCCCTCGCCCCCCCCCCCTCGCACCCCCCTCTCTCCCCTCCCCTCTCCTCCCCCCCCCAGCCTCGGTGCTCCTCGGTGTCTTCCTCCGCCTCGTATTGAATTTCAGCGGCAGCAGTCGGGTTTCTCTGCGGGAGGATCAGGTTCAGAAGGCGCCTCCTCTCTCCGTCCTCACCCCCTCTGTGTACCCGCCCCTCGCCGCTCTCCTCCGGCCCGTCACCTCCCTCCTCTCCCTCCTCTCCCTCCTCTTCCTCCGTCCGCAGAGCCGCACTTCACGGTGGAAGTTTCCCGGAGCTGGTGCGCGCTGCGCGGTGCGCTCGGAGGGTCGGAGGCATGAAGAGGCTTTAGGAGAAAAGAGGAGATAAAGAGGAGACAAGGAGAGGAAGAGGAGATAAAGAGGAGAGGAAGAGGAGAGGAAGGGCAGAGGAAGCGGAGAAGGTATAACAGACTTTACTGGATCCAGGGACGACCACCAAGGTGAGTCCGGAGCTTCCGTTACTTTTTAAACCAGCAGTTCACATTCAGGTAACATGAGATAAACAGGTTTATCATGTTCTAACAGTGATAACTGATTCTTCTTCATGTGTTTTATCGAGATGATTCGCTGTTAGTTCTCATGTGAACCTGCAGCCATTCGAACCCTCTTCATCACGTTTGGTTTAGTTTCAGATCAAATGTCGGAACCACATTTTTAATGAGGCATCTTTTCATAAAGTGAAATTAAAGGTTAAAGATATAAAGCTTTTAATAAGAGCAGTTTTTACAGGTGCTGAAAACTGAGTCATTAATATTCAGGTGATTAATAAAGTCAGTCCTAAAGATTGATGAGTCTCTATTGTAAAGTATTGATTTGTGTGTGTGTGTGTGTGTGTGTGTGTGTGTGTGTGTGTGTGTGTGTGTGTGTGTGTGTGTGTGTGTGTGTGTGTGTGTGTGTGTGTGTGTGTGTGTGCAGTAAAGCTGACTGGACAGTTTCTCACATGTTAACTGTAATGATGTTAAAGCTCTGCAGTATTTACATCAGATCTGGTGTTAATTGATCAGTTGTTTGGCTCCAGCCTCAGTTTTTGTCAGAAATGTGTGAAGAGTAAAAATGTTCATGACTCTGAATCGTTTGGAAAGAAATGAGGTTTGAAAAGTTCCTGCAGCTCAGAGCTTTTCCTTTTCGGCTTTTATCACCAGCTCCTCCAGAATTGTTGATTGAAAATAAATGAATTGATTAATTGATATGTGTGGATGGGAATGACTCTCTCCTCTGGTGTCTGCTGTAATAAACCATCACTTCTGTGGTTAAACATGTGAATAAAGTCATGAGGTGACAGGTTTCAAATAATCAAACCAGTAATCATGAGGTGTTTGTCCACAGGCTGCTGCTGTGGAGCTAAAGTTGGTTCATTGATTAGTTTGTGGATGAAAACCAATCAAACGATTGTGATTTTAAAGCAAAGATTTGTCCCAAAATATGAAGGTTTTGCTGTTTTTGATTGGGTTTTATTCAGCTGACATTTAACAAGACTCACATGACCGGTCGATTGATCAACGATTGGCTGATCAACCGATACTGAAGTCAGTTTTGCCGACTTCATGTGCTCAGTCGTGATTCTCTGGATAAACCAAACAGCTGGAGGAGGATCAACTTCAGCGGAGGGGGATTTCTCACAAACTGGCAACCCAGACGTTGCTCTGATCAGTGACTTATAACAAGTTAAGTCACATATTTTTCAAATGTGCGTTTCAAACCGTCGCTGCTCAGTTTCCTGTCCCAAAAGTCACAAACAAAACTGAAACATGCACAAAGAGGATATGGCGCCACCACCAGGCGACCAAATGAAACGCACTGTTACCTTAATTAAAAGTACAGATTTCTGCAGGTTTGAAAATGTAATGTAAGTATATAATGTAGAGTTTGTAGCGTCTCTATTGAAACTAGTTTCAGAGCATTAAGAGCTCAGCACCTGCTTCATCACAGGTCTCCACTTGTTCAGTCTGTTGCTATGTTTCCTGTGATATTTGGAGATGTGGATTAGTTGGGTTCAGTTGAGACACAGATTTTTCTGGTGCAGGTGAACCAACAGAGATTTGTTGTATTATAGAGGAAATGAGATTCTTCTTTGGTGGCTTCAGTCTTCACTGTTTTCTTCCCCTTGTCCTCACGTCCGTTTGTTGGTTTATTCGTCAACAGGATTATTCAAAAACAACACAACGGATTTCCGCTCAACTTGTGAACACGACACCTCAGGAGCTCTCAAGGGAAGTAATTCAAATTTGGTACAAACGTTCACTTGGACTTAAACATGACCTCATTTCATTTTGGTGGTTGAAGGTCACTGTGACGTTGTGAACGTGTTGTCTTACGAACGCCTCAAGAGAATCTTTTCAGATTTGGCACAAATGTTCACTTGGACTCAGAGGAACGGATGAAACTGCACTGATTGGTGGAGGCAGACAAGCACAGGGCAGTAACTCTGGTGAAGGAATCAGTTAACTGTGCTGACATGTCAATAGTCGTGAAAAGACCAACACACGTTTCCAGAATCAAATGTAATGTCAGTTTTTTTTATTAAATGTTACACTTATACAAATAGAGAAAAGTAGTTGATCCACTTTTAACATCTGGATCCAGTGAACGTTGGATGTTCCTGCTCGATTAACGAGAGATTCGTCTTCAAAAGATGCTTTTCATTCACTTTCCAGCAGTTAATTAACCAGGTAATGGACTCAGACGGAAATCGCCTCAGTCAAAGCTCTTTTTCAAACTGGCTGTGGGAGGAAATTGTTCTGCCAACAAAGCGTCTGAATCTGTTTCTTTGAGAGCAAACAGAAACGACAGGTCACTGCTCGATGTGCTTCTTTCTGCCCAGAATCTGAATTCTGCTTCTTGGATTCAACACATGTTCAGAGCTTGAATCAACTTCTGTTAAAAACTGGAATATGTTGAGTTGTGATGGAAAAGGCAGATTTTCAGAAGCAGCGGTTTGGTTTGGATCCGACCTGGTGACTGACGCGGTGCCAGGAAACATTTCAGCTGCTTCTCTTCACCTGTGACATCTAACATGTAATTCTCCTGAATGTGAGGTGTGAGCCTACAGGGGAGCAGAGCTCCTCATGCACCTGCTTCTGTTCCAGAGTCTCACATCAGATCTTAATGTTGACGTGGATCCGTCCCTTGTCTGGATTTAAGCTGCAGAAGCTGATTCCTGTCGCTCGGTTCACTAAGGTGGAAACATGGTGCTGATGTGAGCGAGGTCAGAGGTCAGAGGTCAGAGGTCAGAGCAGTGACTCCTCAGCTGTTTTCTGCTCTTCCAGTTTGTTGCTCTTCGGAGCGAGGGGGGGGGGGGGGGGGGGGGGGGGGGGGCAGTGACCTGGACACTCATACTGTCACATCACACATGTTGAAGCAGTGGAAATATTGTTTTATTTTCTCCAGCAGGTATTTTACTTCACCACTGTGGCGTTCAGGTCCTGATGATTGTTCCCTCCTCTCTGCATCTGAAAGTAGTTTGTTGGTTTGTGTCAGTGTAAACATTTTCAAACTGGTTTGATAATACGACAACATCGGGGGACCAGAATAAGACCTGATGGGTGCAAGAACTCCAGTCCACTAGGTGGCAGTAAGGCTCCTCTAAGCTGGTTGGTCAGCTGCCTATAAATAAATGATAAGAGGAGGCAGGTAACATCTTTTTATTTCTCACAGTGACTCCCTCCGTTTTCTTTAAGACGACTGTCCCTCCGTCTAGATGTCGACCTCCGCTCATCAGACACTAGAGGCTCGATTGTCTGGTTATTAATTAGAGTTAAAATAAGATGGGAAGTTTATTATTCGATTTACTCAATCTGCAAACTGTTCAAATTTCCTTCGTTTAGTTGCTGTAGCTGTTTTGATTTCAGATTCATGCACAAATTACATAAATGTGCTGCTTGTCAGAGTTAAAATTAGTGTTCAAGCGAGAAGATTACGATAAAATAAAAAAGGGATTCAACCTTTTTGAGTGTTGAGTTCGCGTAGTGAGAAATCACAAAACAGCTTCAAAGGTTAAACTAATATAATACGATCAAATTAAATATTTTGACTTTCTGTCACTTTCATCATATGTTTACTATGGACTCGTTTATCCTTCATTAAATATAAAGCAAATGAGGCCGTGTTCATTCTCTGGTGTTGGGGGGGTGTTGAGTCAGATAAATCCACCTCCACCGAATCATCAAGATGAAAGTTTGAGCTGAAATGAAACCTGAGCTCTGCCGTCACCTCAACCCGCTGCAGGTTCACCCTCAAACCTCTGAGGAGCTCCGCCCTCTTCCTGCTCGCCATTTATCTCCGCTCGGATGCAGGACCCAAAGGGGGGGGGGGGGGGGGCAGGAAGTGTGTGTGTGTGTGTGTGTGTGTGTGTGTGTGTGTGTGTGTGTGTGTGTGTGTGTGTGTGTGTGTGTGTGAGATGGAAAAGGAGGCAGCTTTTGTCATCAGTGATGATCAAAGTTAATCTCGAGGACATGAGAGAGAGAGAGAGAGAGAGAGAGAGAGAGAGAGACATAGAGAGAGAGAGAGAGAGAGAGACAGAGAGAGAGAGAGAGACCAAACTCTCTGTCCTCCTCTCTCTCTCTTTATTTGACCTCCTCTCTCTTCACCCACTCTACTCGTCTGTTTTCTTCTCCAGCTGTGACTTAAAAGAAATTCCCAGCATGCCTCAGTCCTGTCGGACTGGGATCTGTGGGGGTTCAGGTATTAGCTCTTTGTTGTTGTTTAAAAACCTGTTAACAAACTTCTTTCT
>NC_047153.1:1201328-1221328 GCF_009819705.1 Hippoglossus hippoglossus | reverse complement strand
AGGTCTCATGAGACGAATCATATTCATATCAACACTGTGTTCATGTTCAACTGAACTGCAAACACGTTGGAGTTAATTATGCTCTGAGGTCACGTATGTGTGAAAGAATGAATATAATTAATAGAAGGTAATATTTAATAATGGCAGCTGAGTCACCAGGAGACGAACTAATGCACGACTTTTGTACCAGATACGAAACTTCACATCCTGTTTGTGCTTTAGGCAGAATTTAGGTTCAGGTTGGGGAAAGATGGCGGCTGTGGTTGTACGTAAATAAACGTTTTCCTGAAGTCAGTGTCAGATGTTTCTGTGATGAATGGGAAATCAACCTGGGCCTTGTGATTATACATGTATCATGTATATAAAAGTGATAGAGGCTACTGTGTAATCTGATGGGGAAACTACGCCAGTCCACGGAATGTCCTTTGCCTTGTGAACGTGTTATTTTAAGAACGACTCCAGACAATCCTTTCAAATTTGGCACCAATGTTCATTTGGACTTGCTGACTAATTGATTTGATTTTGGTGGTCAAAGGTCACAGGTCAAGGTCACGGTTGCCTCACGAAACAAGGTCTTGGCCTCTTGAACATACCTCAAGTCTGTCTTTTGGGGAATTTCCTCACTTTTTGACCAGTTATCACTTGGACTCAAAGATGAATTGAGTAGATTTCAGTGGTCAAAGGTCAAAGGTCATAGTAACTTCATACTACCGTGACTGCACTGCACTGGTTGGTGTAGGCATCCAATCACAGGGCAGTAATTCTAGATTCATACAAAATGTATTTGCCGTTGCAGTTTATTTTCTTTTTGAGCGTATTATTGTAGCAGCTGCTGTGTCTCATGGTGATAAACGTCTCTTCTCACTGTAGATATGAAAGATTAAAGCTGATATTTTAAGGCTCCAATGATTTCATTTACCGTAGACTTCTCTGTTTCCTTCCCTCCTTCTCTCCCTCCCTCTCTTCCTTCTCTTCTCTCCTCCCCCCCTCAGGGAGCCTGGGTGAAAGTGTGGAACCTCGTCCTGGAGCTTTTCTCCTCTGGATGTTATGGCTGAAATGGTACGTAGGCTCAGTCAGACGCTGACATATAGTCGTGGTGAATAAGTAGCAGCGAGTGTCTGTGGATCACGTGTCACCTCTGGGTGATTTAGGACGAGAAGGGTCAGAGACAAAAGAGACAGAAAACAAACGTCTCACCTGTGATGGACTCTAATAATGTGGATATTATGCAAAGCAAACTTTTTCCTCCATGTTTTAACCTCTTGTCCACAAACAAACAGTTTAATATCAGGAAACGCAGATACATAATCATATCTCATATCCACTGATTTATCGGATAATCAGTCAGGCTCTTGTGAAAATCGTATTTTCCACCTCGTAGTATCAACTAAAACACCTTCTAAAATATTAGAGTCGTTATTATATCATAGTGTGAGTATCTGTTTTATTGTGCAGAACGTTTTTCTCCACTACTGCAGATTTTATTATCTCTATTATCTAGAGATTTCTGAATGTGTGTACCTGACTGGTTTGTGCGAGGTGCCATGAGGACAGGGCTCTGGCTCTGAGGAGTGAAGTGAGTTGGCAGACGGATGTGACTGGATGAATAAACACTGGATTTGAACCTGTGTAGATCTGAGGCAGCATCTTTTTAAAACCACCCTCGAAAGAAACCTGAGGCTTTATTCAACAACTTGACTCACACTTAAAAACATGTATTTCCACGACTCTGAAGCAGAAACCTGACATAAAAACCATGTCAGAGATTTAACCTTTTGACTTTTACTGTAAATCATCTCCTTCGCTCTTTAAATGTTGATGAACCTCAGGGCAACAGCAACAGTTTGCAGTAAAAGCTCTTAAAGGTTTTTTATTCCATGTTTTTCCTTCTGAGGCTGATGAGTAAAGGTTTCAGTGACTCTGCGGCGGAGACGTTGAATCCTCAGTGTTTGGTTTTGTTTGCGTCCAGTCAGGTCAGGACCAAGACTTTAGAAATATTTTTGTGAGCTCAGACCACAGAAAAACCAACTTAATACATTTCCCATCATGCATTTCCCATCCTGAATAATGCATTGTATTGGTCGCGTGTGCTAAAAAAGATGGAGGACGTGAAAACCAAAAGTGAAGCCAAATCATCTCGATCACCCCCTGGTGGCTGGCTACAGTATTCCTTATAAACTCTGCTTCTTATCATTGATGTTTGTTCGTGTTCTGATCAGTTTGGTTTTAATTAGTTATGTGATGATGTAAAAACAGACTGAGACGTCATGATTGACAGCTGAGACTGACTCCTGATTGGTTGACTGCTCGTATCAGTGGATCCTCGATACCACGGCTCCACGATCACTGCTGCACAGACTCTGACTCCAGATTCTTTGTCCCTCAACGTCAGCGTTTTCCTATCTGTGATAATTTGGCCTCATTTCTGGACAGTGTGAGGAAGCGGAGACGTGTCGTCCACCTTTAGTTACAGTATTTGGTCCGATATGCTGTTGTTTGGACACGAGCTGCCTCACGAGGTCACATGGGGACACTTTCTGAGCCACTTCCTTTAGTCGCAGAGCTTGAACGGGCCGTGCAGGAATCGGAGAAGGTTGTAAACGTGTAGTGTTGAACGGGCTGAAACCCCGGAGGAAGCCTGGGAGGAGCCGAACGCAGCGTCTCTGAGCCGAAGCTGTGGAGTCGTCGACTCTGGAAACGCTGAAAGAATAATGAGTAATTTAGGATTCTCATCTGCCTCTCTCTGCAATTAAGGAGCAGACCCGGCAGGTATTCAGGGAGTTTGTCGAGTGGTGGAGATAATACACCACCATTAAATACCTCACTTCATGCACATGTAATAATTGTGAATTTACTGAGCCTTTTGGTGGCAGCGGCATGTTGTCATGGTATTTTGACCACATCCTCCAACCTCGTGTTTGTGACGGTGTGTGTTTGTGTGTCTGCAGGTTTGTGTGTCTGCAGGTTTGTGTGTCTGCAGGTTTGTGTGTCTGTGCAGCTCTCTCCGTTCATCTTGCGGCCTTTTAATTCTCTGCCATTTATCTCATGCAGCTTCATTGATTGTCTCCCCATCGCTCTGCCTGCCAGTAATGGGACACTTTTCTCTGCTTGTCTCCAGCAGCAGCGGAAACTCGGCACTTTAACATATTTCTCTGAGCCGCTGCCAATTTCATCCTTCATTTTCTTCTGCATTTAGTCTTATTGTATGTTTTTTTCCCCAGTTGCCACGGGATGTGCAGGAAGGGAGATTACCTATTGTTGCAGTTTCATTGTGAATGTGATGAGTTGTTTTTCTTTTTTAATTGGGCTCATTTAGTGTGGACCCAGATGGCTGCTAATACAAGGGAGCCGAGCGTGGAGAGTCTGTTAGGAAGATGACAATATGACCGCTTAGAGATAAAAAGTGGGACATGGAAAAATACTAAAGGTTTGTGTGTGTGTGTGTGTGTGTGTGTGTGTGACTGTGTGTGTGTGTGTGTGTTGGGGAGGATCTTCAAGTTTTTGAGTTTGCAAATAAGTCCGCAGCCAAGTTTGCAAATTGGGCAAAGAAAAGAGAGATCGAGGGCACAAGTTCGGAGACGGAGCAAGAGAATGAATCAAAGTGAGAAACTGAAGGTTCTGGTTCTGCACCCAAAGGAGCGCTTGTTTTTAAACAACGAAACTGAAAACCAGGAGGATTTAGGGACAGGAGGAGATAACCTTTAAACAAAGGGGATGAAAGGACAAGATGATTCCCTCCTCAGAGTTGGAGCTTTTGGTGAATTTAATCCATAATAACAAATGACCAGGTGGTTAGAAACTGCTGTTGACATATAACGCTCATATTTGTGTTTCGGGTCCAAAGGTTCCACCTTCACGAGTGAAGAACTTATCACCTTGAGTCTTAGAATCTGAGATATGGATATTTGTGAAATCCCAGTCAAGCCGTTTATAATCTGATGTTTGTGTATTTGAGGTGTTCCGGTCCAGGTGCGTTCTTCCTTTTGCTCCGAGCACCTTCACCGTGAAACCTGAAAGAAACAAGTGTCACATCTTAAGTGTCTGCTGCTGGACTGAGGTTTTCAAACCATGGCTCATCGTGATTGTGTTTCTGTCGTGTGGCTTTTGTTGTTGTTGTGTTGTCATTGTTGTGCTAGTTTAATGCGATTGTGTGAGACGTCTCGGTCGTCGTAAAATAAGCTGCAAAGAGGTTTTGATCATCGAGACCAAGCTGAGATATTAATTTGAAACAACTTCTTTCACTCTGGAATTAATAATCAGAAAAGCCTTCGTCCAGCAACAAGGACGAGTTCCATTTGATTTAAACTGCATGTCTCTCAAACTTTGAACATAGAAAATAAAAACTAAAAATAAGCTCTGCATGAGGTGATTCATCGTCGGGCTGCGACAGCTCTCAGGTGTCGAGAGGTGGCGGACATTTCCTCACTGGTCGAGTTGGAGCAGCAGGAACTGGTTGAACTGGTCTGACACCTCCAGAGTAGAATGGACCAGTTCTAATGGACTGAAGCGAAACACTGTCCTGATTCTAATAAACATCCTGAAACATGAAAAAGGCTTTTTGCTGAAAGCTGGAACAACACATTTCACTTATTAGTTTGTGAGTTCACACAATAGTGACCTTTTGATTTAAGGTTATTCAATGTAATCAATAAAAGCCCGAAGAAAAAGACGTAGTTAACCTTCTGTTACTCATCAGTTAAATTATTCTGCATTTTCAAAAGGTCATTTATGATCAACTCAAGAGCTTCTTAACATAAAGTTTCTGTTTTGAGGGATTCAGAACTGTAGGAGTCTGAACACAGTGTTTATCAGTATTAGTATTTGATCGTAACGTGCTGCTCTGGATTCTGTTGGCGGCAGCAGCGTAAAGTACACACCACTGCACACTGACCCACTTTCACTACATATAGGCCACATTAATAATTCATTTTCTATATGCTCCTGCCCACATGTGTGTTTGAATGAGTGATGGTGCTGTGGGTGTAGTTGGCCTTTAGTATAATCAGGGAATAGATCGACGAGCAGCAGGTTTCACAGATTCACTGAGACGCTGTGATTCTCATCCAGATGTTTCAGTTTCACGTCTTCACCTTTAAGAGTCGGATGTGGGGGACATACGGTGTAAAAGGTCAGAGGTCACTGAGGACCACAGTTGTTCCAATGTGCCACAGATCGTAAATAAAGATGGACGACTTGAGAGTGAAGTTTGTTGCATTTCGCTGCTCAGCAACGTTCAGCTTGTTTTGGACGTGAAGCCGCAGCAGCAGGACGTGTTTGGTTTGTTCATGCAGGTTTACTATGAATCCAGTGTGAGAGCCTGTGCACACGTTTCAACCACACACAGGAAACTCAGGCAGGAAAAATCGAACATGTAATATGAAGAGGTCATTTCTGAACCGCTCAACACGCAGCTCTACTGAAGTATGTGAACGTTTAAGTCAACAGCAGCTGTACATTAACTTTAACTCTTCATACAGTCATTAAACCTGAAGGCTCATTAGACTCAGCGATCACAGAAATAAATTATGAACCTGAACTTTCTGTAGCTGGATCACAAACCTCTGTGCAGCCCGCAGGAAATAAACATCCAGTTTAAAGAGAAACATGAAACTTTGTATTGTGAATTTGAAACCGTGAAGGATTTAGTTGAAACTTTGGATCCATTTATTAACGTTTTTCTGTTCTGAGACAGGACCTGCAATTAAATTAAAATAAAACGAAATTGACTTCTGGGATTGAATTTTTTTACGTGTAAACGTAGAGAGAGAGAGAGAGAGAGAGAGAGAGAGAGAGAGAAAATTAAGTGTGTCGTGAAGTAATTGGCATTTAGTCTCTGTGTGGCAGGAATGTTGGAGTTTAAGCGTAACCCTGAGACATGGGCCGTAGATCCCACATCTACACGATGGTAAACCAGACCCTGCACGAGGCGAGAGCTCAGAGAGCGGCCGGATAATGAGCTGAGGGTCCTTAAAGAAGCCAATTAGTCCTAATAAGCTACAGCTTCTGGCAACCTGGGGCCGAGGCAGGAGCTTATACTGTACAACACACACACACACACACACACACACACACACACACACTCCTTATCGTTTTGTACAGTACAAGCACGTACGCACTCATTCACACCCGCTCCGCTGGATTCCTGCCTCTGGGACGAGCTTGTTTGGTCCCTGGTGTCCGTGGTGACAATTATTGATCAGGGGACGGAGGCGGCTTCAGCTTGATCTCTCTGTCACGAGGATTCATTACTCCACCATTCCAATTAATGCAAACTGGGAACGTGTGGAGCGGAGGAGGAGGAGGAGGAGGAGGAGGAGGAGGAGGACGAGGAGGAGGAGGAGGAGGACGAGGAGGAGGAGGAGGAGGAGGACGAGGACGAGGAGGAGGAGGAGGAGGAGGAGGAGGAGGAGGAGGACGAGGATGAGGAATAACAATCATTCCCAACCAGATGCTTCACAATCAGAGCCTTTCTTCATATCTGTAACCTGACTTGCATGGTTTGGATCTACTGACACGGAATTGGGTTCTGTTCCACTTCCTGCTTGAATTTGAATCTTTTCGAGCATTTACACCAAAAGTAATTTGGTTCCAGAACCCATAAGAGTTAGCTCCCAACTGGAACCCCCCCAAAAAACTGCTTTATATGAACAAACTCTAACAAGGTTTTTACTGTCCTCGGCAGGTTTGGGCAGGATTTTTGTATTTAACGTTCTCTTCCTGATTGGTTCTCATCAGTCACATGACTCGACTACCAGCGGTGAACACAAAGCGTCGCTAACACTTCCTGTCGGTTACAGTTCCACCTCGTTGCCACTCAAAAGAAAAGAAATCCCTGCTCTGACTCTTCACCTTCACTGTTCCTCTGTTACTAAGCAACCAACTGCAGAGGAGACAATCTACTTCCTGTTTACACCACATGACCTGTGTAGGTGAACGGTCATGTGACGTGTGTGGACGGAGATTATTACCTCCATTATCACCTTGTTGGTTTGTTTGTTTGAAAGAAGAACTCCTGGATTGATCTCCATGAAACTTGGTGGAAAGATGAAGTAGGAGTCCGGGAAGAACTCGTTAAATTTCGGGCCTTCTCTCTTGATTTGTTTTCACTTTCTGTAACATTGTGAGAATGGTGAGGTATGAATTTCCTGTATTTATTGATACAGATTAAATAGCTTGACTCCATATTGTCCTGCGTTCTCTTTCTTCCACTGTGTGATAAGCACCTCAGTGGCTTCCTGGGCTGTGATGCTTGTACACTTGGTCTTTGTTGCACCAGCCTCAGAAGAAGCCACACTCAAGATGAGCTCTGAATCTTATTGAGGCTTGAAACTGCTGCGGATTCGAGTGTTGGTGTTCGATGCTGATTGCGTACAGTGTGATGGACGGATTGAAGACGGCACTTTAGGATGAATCACGTCGATGACATCTTTCATCTCAGAGTGTTTCAATCAGAAAGGCAGAGAGAAAGAAGAGTTTGCTGTTTAGCATCCACACCTGCGGCGGCTGCTCCGGAGCCGTGATGGTCTTTGAGAGGCAGGAATCAGGGAACTTGTTCAGTTTGAGTCTGATGCACAATATTCAATCATTTCTTTCAATCTGAGTAATCGACTGATTTTATTTCCCTCCGTCGTTGTGAAACAGATAATAAATGTTATCAGTAATCTGCAGTTGCGATCTCTGTGTTCATTGGCAGCACATTCACGTTTTTCTCCTCTTGCCGGTTTCTGCCTCCGTCCTAGAATCTAATTGGGGCGACTGGTTAATAGACTTGCAGGCGGCAATTGTACGTACAAAATTGAGATAAGGCCTGATGATTGCTTTCATTTAAGGGGCTGCCACTTAGCTCGCAGAATGAGTTGTGCCTCCTCTCCCATCGGGATGTGCAGGGGCAGAAGAAGAAGCAATTTCACATGAGCGGCAAAAAGTGAATGTAAATGAACAACAGGAGCTGCAGAGTGTAGTAGGTGATGAGCCGCGAGTAGAACGCACACAAACAAAGAGCGCTCTCCCTGTTTCATCCAGACCCGGCTCTCTAACCCTCACGGCTGCAGAGGGATGGGGTTCGTAACGGTGGCCAAGTGTGTTTTGTGACCGGTGCCATTGTGGAGTGTGATATGAGAGGCAGATGTGTGAGATGCTCTGTCTTATCTGCCGGGAGATGCCGGCGAATGGAGCCTCCGGGGAGGTCGCACACAAAGAGAGGAAGGTTTTATCACTTTGACCATTATCAGGCTCTTTTCCATTTGTTTGGCCGGTGCCTCAGCGTCGTTACCGAGGAGGCTGCAGCCGGCTGTTGTCTGACTCTGGAGGTGCCAATAACAATTACTGGTCAAATGTTATGGCTGCTTCGCACTGAGAGGCATTCACATAAAGGTTAGAGACCAGCTCCATGACTGGAGGGTCGGAGGCTCCAGAATCTCGTTAAGTTTCCTTCTGACAAAGGAAAGGAGCGAAATGGTACACAATATGTCTGCAGCATGACGGCTGAATTTAAGAAATGTTTTCACCCTCAGTCACAATGTGCCGACACTTTCCACACATCGAAATAGATAAACATCTAAAAACACCGACCTTATAATGTGAAGTGAAGAGTCCTGAGCTGCGTCCGACTCAGTGATTCTGAACGATCGAGCTGAAACGTTGAGAAATGACACAAATCAGAGGAAAATGTGATTTTCTGTTTATCTTAAATCAGTAGTTCCACAGCGCTGGAGGTCGTGTTCTGGGGGGTTCACTGGGCCTGTTTGGTGCAAGTGGATTAAACCAAGACTGACTTCAGACCTGCACAGATCTTTTGGTGATGAGGGCCGACGCCGGTGTGGATGAGCTGTAAACAACAACACTGATCTTTCCACAGCAGAGTTTATACGTCATGTCCGGCCTCCTGCTGCTCTACAGGCTCCGCCCCTGCTGCTCTACAGGCTCCGCCCCTCGCCTGGATGTTCCCCACATGTTCCTGTTCTTCATGTGAACGACTGAAGTTCATGTCTGAAAGCAGCTGCAGTCACAGTGTGAAACACTTTCACACTTTCTCACCTCGAACGTTCAGAGTGTGGTCGACCAATCAGAGGAGGTGTTATTGAGGTTTTAACTGTTCACAGTCGTGTGGTCACAGTATAAAAAGTGATTATTGGAGCTCGTCTGATTAGATTTTATCATAAAGTTTAGAACTAAACTGTAAAATATCAAAACTCAATCACATTTATTTGTCATATTTTGATAACAACATCTTAGGAACACAAATAAGTATGTGTATATTTTTTTATAAATCCACTTTGGCCTTCAAAGATCCTTATTGGTGGAGCTGTAGTATTAAAGCTTTGAAGTTTGAAAGTGACAGCAGAGTTTCCTGCAGATATAATGAAGGAGTCAATGCAGTAAAATAAGATGCAGACGGATGAAAGTCGTGAGGAGACAGAACAAACATCAGCTGTCCCTCATTACTTCTTTATAGAAACACTGGTTTGACTTGAACGACTTCAGCTCCACTGGCGACGCTTCGATTCACCGTGAGTTCGACTCCGGGCCTCCGCTCGTCACACCTCCGAGTCCAGCTTCTGTGTTCAGATACAAAACCCCAGCTGTCGTTTCTACATCTATACTCTGGGGTCAGAAACAACACAACACACCTCGTGAAACTGTGGCAACAAGCAGCATCTGCTGTGTTCTTGACCGCCATCACTGCCACACACACACACACACACACACACACACACACACACACACACACACACACACACACACACACACACACACAGACACACACACACACACACACACACACACAGAGACCGAGCGAGCGAGTAACGAGGAGCCACCAGGCCTTTAGTTAATGAATTGTCACGCGTCTGCTTCTCGGGGAAATAAGTGTTGAGTGGAGGAGGCAGAGCGAGAGAGAGAGAGAGAGAGAGAGAGAGAGAGAGAGAGAGAGAGAGGGAGAGAGAGAGAGAGAGAGAGAGAGAGAGAGAGAGAGAGAGAGGGAGAGAGAGAGAGAGAGAGAGAGAGAGAGAGACAGAGAGAGAGAGAGAGAGAGAGAGACTGAAAGAGAGAGAGAGAGAGAGAGAGAGAGAGGGAGAGAGAGAGAGAGAGAGAGAGAGAGGGAGAGAGAGAAAGAGGGAGAGAGAGAGAGAGAGAGAGAGACAGAGAGAGAGAGAGAGAGAGAGGGAGAGAGAGAAAGAGGGAGAGAGAGAGAGAGTGAGAGAGACAGAGAGAGAGAGAGAGAGACAGAGAGAGAGAGAGAGAGACAGAGAGAGAGGGAGAGAGAGAAAGAGGGAGAGAGAGAGAGAGACAGAGAGAGAGAGAGAGAGACAGAGAGAGAGGGAGAGAGAGAAAGAGGGAGAGAGAGAGAGAGACAGAGAGAGAGAGAGAGAGAGAGAGAGAGAGAGTGACGGAGCAGATGAAAAGAGGAGAGAAGGACGACGGCCTCTTACGCTCCATTTAGACTCTTCTCAATTTGGAGGAACTCCACCGTGTGTTGGCCTCTTTCCTCCGTCTCATCAACATGAGCAGTGAAGGAAGGAGGAGGGAGGAGGGAGGAGGGAGGAGTGAAGGAGGGAGGAGGAAGGAGGGAGGAGGGAGGAGGGAGGAGTGGAGGAGGGAGGAGGGATGACGGCGTTGATCGTGATGAGTCACGGAAGCAAAGAGGGAGATTCAGCGAGGCGGAGGCCGGGGTGGGTGGAGTCATGTCAGCGTGGTTAATGATTTTGTTATAAACTCAGCGTGAGAGGGAGGAGTGAAGCAGGGAGGAGGGAGGAGGGAGGAGTGAAGGAGGGAGGAGGGAGGAGTGAAGCAGGGAGGAGGGAGGAGTGAAGCAGGGAGGAGGGAGGAGGGAGGAGTGAGGAGGGAGGAGTGAAGGAGGGAGGAGTGAAGCAGGGAGGAGGGAGGAGGGAGGAGGATCAGAAACTCTGCGACTTTAAGAAATGTTATTTTTACCATCGGAGGTTGAACTGGGACACAGCGGAGCTCCGCCTCCTCCCTGCTTCTCATCGTCTCCCAGTTAATGTGATGTTCCTCCAAATCATCCAATCACCAATCATCTTCATCGCCCCCTGGTGGCTGGCTGTAGTGTTGGTTATAAACCCCTCCTCCTCCATGTTAGCAGATGGGATATGGATCAAAAAATTTAAATAAATCAGAGTAGACGTTTCATAAAAGTTTTCATGTATCTGCAGAACGAGAGAAGTAAACGACGTGTCTGATATATCAACTATTAATGCGTGATTGTCGACGCTGTGTCACCATCTTTGTTTACGTTTATCCGGAAGAGGCAGAAAGATCGGTTTGAGTCAGAGTCCGTGGTGTGGCCCTCTACTGGAAGCCTGTGGTAACACACCTAGTATAAACAAGTATGTGGACAGCCGGTTGCCATATACACACGTGTGGTTAAACAGCAAGTAAACCATTAACGATTTCCCATGATGCATTTCCCCTCCCATATGTGAATATCAGCGACTTCATCCGTGATGTTTTTCAAATACAATGGTTTTCAGGGAGGCTTGTTCGGTCCGAATCAGCAGCGACTTTAATCAAACTTTAACAATCATGACACAATAATTATTAGTTTTCTGTCTGTGCGTTTGTGTGTCTGTTCAAAAAGTTGAGAGTTGCATGATCTGAACTCAAAATATGACAGTTGAAGTGAATATTTAATTTCGTGCAAAGAGGAAATGGAACCGGTGTCATTCTAAATGTTGTGCAGATGTAAAACTACTGAAAAGCTTCCAGCATTATTCAGTATTTATGAGCGTGAGGGAGGCACATCGGATGTTTTTAATTCTCTCCTCCTCGATGCTGCCGCTCATGTTTTATACAACAGATTTTAAAAGTGAATAAACGGCCTTGTTCATATTTTAGATATCTCGTTGAAATATTATATCATTTCCTGCAGCTCAGAGCGTTCGGGGATGGGGATGATAAATGAATCCGGTTTTAAGGCTGAGCACGGACAGGGGGCAGGAGGAGGAGGAGGAGGAGGTGGTGGGGGGGGCGTGAAGTGGCAGACGGAGACCTTCTCTCTCTCTTGGGTCATGTGATCAAACCCGAGTCAGGAGGTGTCATGACCGGGACTCACAGCTGAGACTCCACCTCCTCAGACTCTGAGCAGAAGTCAACCTCGCTCATTAATCTGAGTTCAACCTGTATAAGACACAGTGAGTGGGGGGGGGCACAGCTCGTTTGACATCAGAAATAGGATCCACCATTCAGATAGTGTGTGTGTGTGTGTGTGTGTGTGTGTGTGTGTGTGTGTGTGTGTGTGTGTGTGTGTGTGTGTGTCCATGTTTGTTAGCGATCAGAGCCTCGTATCTTCAGACCTTGTTTGTCACAGCTCATGTGTCACAAAGGGAACAGGAGACTCGACCATATGTTGTCACGTCTGTGTGGACGCTCCGCTCAGCGTACGCATGAACGCAGCTCAGACACAAACTATTCCTCCGTCATTATCCACGATGGACAGAACGACATTCAACTTTGTTTAGAGGATTTATTGATCCGTGTGGTTCCTGTCTGGTTTAGAGATAAGTTGCTCTGACTCAAAGTGTTAAAACGAACAGTCGCACTGAACCAGATCTCTGAAGCAGCATTTCACTGTCTCAGTGTGTCGCCTCACGGTCAGAAGGTTCCTGGTTCAAACCCCGGCCTGGCAGGAGTCTTTCTGTGTGAAGTTTGCATGTTCTCCCTGTGAATATTCTCTGTAACAGGGACATTTAAATATTGTCCTACATCAATTTGGTTTATGCTTAGAATGAGTTCCCCATTATTTTATTTCCTGGGAAACAGGAAATCGGTTGAAAGTGGAGACCCAGGATTCCCTGGATTTAAACTACAGCTAAACCTTTAAATTTAACCAAAGAGTTTTTAACCTCAAACCAAACTTCCCTTCGCCAACGACTTCTCCTGCTGCTTTGAAACATTCTCAGCTGGTTGCTTTTTGGAGACGGAGACAAACAACATTTTCTCTTTCAGATTATTTTTGATTTATAAGATTTATATGAAAACCTGCCGACGCTGCAGTGATAGAAGAAGTGTGAGTGTGATTTCAGAAGAAGGTCATTGTCCTGAGAGAAACCTCCTGCCACCTTAAAAACGAGTTACATGACGACACAGTGTCAGAAACCTGAGACCGACCCTGAGGTGTGAGGCTGTGAATGTGAATCTGTGATGGACTGACCGCCTGTCCACTGTGTCGTCCCCGTGAGGCTGCACAGGGGACGACACAGTGGACAGGCGGTCAGTCCACTGTGTCGTCCCCTGTGCAGCCTCACGGGGACGACACAGTGGACTGACCGCCTGTCCAAAAGCTTGAGAATTAGTAGCTAAAGCAAAGAAATCCCTGAAATAAACTTTATTCTACCGAGTGGTCCTCAGACTGCTCAGCACAAAGCACCACATCACATGTTTCTGCAAAAAACATGAGAAAGCAAAGAATATATTTCATGCATTTTTAAATCCCCAGATATCTTCCCTGGCTCCTCTTCGACTTCAGCGTTCTGCAGAGACGCTGAATTTTTGAACCGACTTCCTGAAATGACTTAGAAGAGAAATCTCTCCCAGATGGTGTAAAAGAATCTCAATGTTCAAACTCTAAATCCCATTTAAGACGTGTTTCTAAATGTGACTAATGTTGATGAGCTGGTTTAACTGAGGACACCAACACATCTACACTCATTTTATTCCTTGTTTTTCCACCAGCTAGAAACAGTCTGTTATTATCAGGTTATAAGTTTTAATGTCGTTCAGCTGGCGTTGGTTTAAAAGAACGTCCTCTATCTAATTCTCTGTCTCAGGAGACGTGGACACAGATAGGACATTTTTATTCTCTCCTTCTCCACTTGTCCTCTGGCACAGATCAGATAAACACAGATTTGAATACAGGCGTCATCACACTGAGTGTAATGAACTGAATGTGTCTGAAAACAAACTGAATATTTAGTCCCGACAAGCATGAAATACATTTCAACACCTTAATGCAGCTCAAAGTTATTGAGTTAATATCTTTCTGTTTTTTAACCTCTTGAAACCTTGAAACTATATCTAACATGGACAATGTTTACCTCATTGGAACAGGCAGAGGTTCGGCTCAACGCCCAAAACAAACACAACTTAAACTCCAAACAACTAAATCAGCATCTTGACTCCAATCACACAAACTCTACATGTGTACTTGTTGCTGTGAGTCAATTTCAACAGCACGTTAGATGTCTGAGTTTCTCAGGATCCTTGTTTCAAACTCAGTCGTGTTTCTCCGACAGTCGGATCATCAGACTTTGTGCCGGATGTTGCTCAGACTCAGTTTTTGTTAATTGATGTGTTTGCTCAGCGCCGGTGAGGAGGTGTTAAATTCAGGGAACCCAGACACCCGTAAAATGAGCTCCTGCGTGGTTTCCTGCGCGGGGCTCCTGTGGCTGAGATAATCAGACGGCGAGTCGGAGCAGGAAGTTGAATAAATCGACGGCTGACGGTCGTGTTCCAGGTTGAATCCTGAGTCCCTGTGGTAACTCGTCATTCCTCAATAAGAACTTGTTTTCTGAATAAAACGTGACGTCCACAGAGAAATCCTTTAAAGTCCTTGAAGATTACGATTGAACTCGAATCTTCCAGTTGAAAATCGATCCGTTTACATGAGTACACATGAAAGAATCGATATCTGAGCAGATGTCAGGCACAGATCTTTCTGTTTTCGGTTTCCCAGCAGCCCCGTTAGTGCAGAGGGGGGTGTCGTCATGTCAAAGTGATGTCGGTAAATCCCCTCTGAGGATGACACAGAGCAGCAGAGAAAACTGTCACCACAAGATGGATGAGAGCAGCGTTTGTGTCAATAAGCGTCCGACTGAGACGAACGACACCGTCCACGGTCAGAAACAGAATAGATGTGCCGGGGGTTTGATCCCGCAGAGAAAGAAAAACACTTTTCTTTATTGCGTCACTTGGGTTCACAGATGATTTATGTTCTCTTGTACCGGGAGCAGTGCTCTTGTGCTCCTGGCGCCCGGCGGAGCGGACCGACCACAGAGCGCCTGTGTACGCCAGGTTGTCCCTCCTGGGAGGTCGATCGATTCCTCCGTCCTGCTCCAGCTGAGACTCACTCGTTGCGTCCTCGCTCCAGCGTTGCCGTGTTAATCTTCGTCCCAGTGGAAAGATCACGATGCTTAGGAAGGACAGACACATCGTGCTGGGACGACTTCCAGCGTCGCCTCTACTCACTTCCTGTCGTCATCTTATCGTAACTTGTCTTTACCGAATCCAAAAAGAGAAAACATTATTTATTTGAGTCCCAAATTTTAGACACGGAACAAAGCAGGAAATGATCTTTTGTGCATTAATGTTCTGACGCCTTAGTGGTGCACAAAGGCAGATCGGTGTCGGCCACCTCCTCCATGTTAGCAGATGGGACATGGACCAAACTACAAAATGAACATGTAAATACTGATGCAGGTTTTGTTTGGTTAGTCGACAGACAGAATTACCTCGGAGCGATTTCTGTGTCTTTACTTGCTTCATTTGTTTGTTTTGCATTTGAATGCATATTTATTTTTGCATATTCTGACTCGTTCTAATGAATCCTCTGCTGCAGATTCAAAGAGGAAGCTGTTGGAATCACTGTGAGGGTTTGAATAAATTTAAATGGTCAGAGTGAAATACTCCAGTTGAGGTATTAACTGTAAGAGCTCCATTATGTCTCTGTATGACTCTCATCATTTGAACGTGTAGTTACCACAAATTAACCCAGTTTTATAGTAGATTAATATTTTGCACGGCCGTGGGAGCTTGAGGGATTTCACCGAGGAGTTCATTTGAATATAAGCAGCGTGGTGTGTGGAAGGAGTGGGCAGGTGGTGGGAGCAGTGGGACTGAACAACCGGCCGACCTGAGGAGACGCTCGCTGCTGAACAATGTCCAGGGGAGTTCGATGCCGAGAGAACAAAACGGAAAGTGGAGAAAATACCAGGTTCTTTTGAGAGCTTTGTGTTGGTGGCCCGGCTGTGATCGCCCGCTGCACACTGCTCCTCTCTTTACCCTCCAGGCATCAGCTGACACTCCTCAGCCAATAATACAAAGTGAAAGAGCCTCCCGCCAGGACTAGATCTCTGTGACCCCACCGTGAACCTGGAGGAGGACAACAGTAACACAGAGGCACAACTGGAGCATGAGGACGCTGACTTTCTTTACTAGGTGACGGTCGGTCACTTTGGTTTACGTTCAGGACTCAGATCCTGGCAGCAGCTGCTCGTCGGCGATCTGCTCAGTTGTCCATCCGGCAGCAGTTGGACAAACACTGGTCACATTAGTTTTCTTTACATCTTGTTACTGACCTCATGTTGTTTGTTTAGCATCACGGTTCACAATCCAACTCGCTGGAGGTGGAGCCACAATTAAATCCTTCGTAACTCGGTGAAGCCTCTTCCCAGTTTGGAGCCGTTTGCTGTGTTAAGGACGTCAGATGTATTTCTGTCACAGAATGCTGGGTAGCATTATGAAGGAAGGTTTTCAAACTAAAATACGTGATCTTTGATCTAATGCAGTAATACTTCTATAATACTGTATTTAAGATGAACAATTAGGTTCTAGAGGAATTACTATTCCGAAAGATCCGCCCCTGCCACCTTCGGAGTTTTCCTTGTGAGCTCTTTTTGCAGTTGAAGTGATTCTAGACTTGCACCAATACTTTTCAGTGTCTCGACCATTTTAAATATCACTGTCCATTGAACATTAAGAAGAAATGACAAGAAGTTTGTTTTGAAAGACTCGGAAGCATCTCTGTGCCCATCATTACTTTATATCACAGTAAAAAAAAATATATATATTTAACTTTGCTGTCTTTAGTTCCTCTACTCTGTGTTCACACTTCACATTATTACATTTCCTCCTGTGGGAAATTCAACTTTTTAACATTCTTCACCCTGAAGTGTTTTCAGAAGAAACGAAACAGGCTCCACTAAAAGTTTGACGGTTTATCTTATATATACAGTATATACATTATACATTCTAAGTACAGACCGAACCCTGTGTGTGAGTGAAGGCCTCGGTTTCCAGGACGTTGCATTGTTTCCTCTCCCTGTGGCTCCATATAGTTCCTCATGAATATTCACGGCCTCAGACAGGCCCCAGATGTGAGCATCAGGCAGAACTGGGCCACATGTGTATAATTGAAGAAATCTATTAAACTTTAAACTGACGGCGTCCCTGAGATGAAGGTCTTCCCAAACATTCCCACACCGTTCACCACGATGCTTGTTCGGGTGTTTAATGGCGATGGTGCTGTTTTAAAAGTTCAAATGATCAGTCGCATGTAAAAGATGAACTTTGTAGATGTTTGTCTGCTCAGTCGTGATTTTACAGACGTCGGTGGTTTGTGATTCAGATGAGAGTCGATCGCTGTCTCTTCCTGTCTGATGCCTCGGATCTCCTCCAGTTAACAGAGCGTTGACTGAAAACTGTTCATGACCCAATAACGAGTCTGCAGACATGTAGCGTGCACGGCTACGTGGGCACGTGCACGGCTCTCTTCCCCTTCTCTACGTGCACTGTGGGCCACGTGCTTGTGTGTTTGCACCAAATAGAAAAGTGATGTTTATACTGCAGTCAATTTATCGGAAAGAGAAATGTTCTGTTCGTACTCTGCGTTCGATTCGTCTGTATTTGTGCACGTCTTCTGAAAGGTTACGGATATGGACCAAACGGAGCAGTACCACTGGAAATCGTGGGGGGGCAGTGTAGCCAACAGTTCAAGTGAGACAACAATAAAACACAAAGAAGAAATATCAAAGAAGGACTTTGCTAGTTGGTGAAAAACCACAGATCAGTGCTGCCCTCTAGTGGAGGTGTTACTCTACAGTAAAACATGCAGGGACGATCACATAATTAGTAAAAGTAAATACGAGTCACCACTGGATGGTAAATGTGGAGGTTTTATTCGGTTTTTAGTTTAATGTTTTCTTTTGAATAAGAAATAAACAATTTTCTATAAATGGAAAAACACAGAAGATATAAATATGTAGACTTTAAATAGAAGTTACAGCTCAAACCCTCCATGATACAAACTGAGAGAAAACATTCACTCGAACCTTCCGTCATATCTGAGGTCACAGCAGCGTCTGGGTTCTTCTACAGTTTGAGCCTGGAAACGATCGAGTGCATTTCCATGTTCTCACCAGGAGCTCGCTCTCAGGTTTGTTCTCGGTGAAGTGAGGAGTCCGCTCACTTCTCTTCTCTCGTGCGGCCTCTCGGACGTGAGCGCTGGCAGACTCGGTGTTTTCTGGTTGAAAGCAACGAACCATCTGTGTTCTCGTGTTTTCTGTTTTTCTCTGCTTTGTTTCTCGAGACAGAAAAGAAATGAGAAGCTGAACAGAAAAGACAAGTCACAGCAGGATGTGGTCACAACATCAGATACACCCATTCTGCTTAATACCCACTGGTGTGGGTTTTACCTGAGAGTTTCTCTTATAGGGAGACTTCCGGGTTGTGTAGGGGGCGCTCACGAGCTATGGAGCGTACAAAACCTCACATTTACGGGTCCAATATTCTTTATGTTTTCAATATCAGGGGTTGAAATATGTTCCATTACATTATATTTGCACCTTTTCTGCCAGAGCAGCGATTGGGGGATGGGTCCCTGATATCAGTGTCTCTCCACCAATCAGGAGTCAGTCTCAGCTGTCAATCATGACGTCTCCGCCTGTTTTTATATCGTTAAATAACTAAATAAAACCAAACTGATCAGAAACACTTGGAAAAACATCAGTGAGATAAGAACGACTTTTTTAGTTTGGTCCCTGTGCCATCTGCTAACATGGAGGAGATTATGACTTATACTGCAACCAGCCACCAGGGGGCGATCAAGATGCTTTGGGTTCACGTTCGATCATCTTTATTTACAGATGATGATCCCGACCAACGACTGTAAATAAAGATAGGAATAACAAAGCATCTCACATATATATATATAGATATATATATATATAGATATAGATATATATCTATAGATGGCAGCCTATATGGGCGCTGCCATCTTGTCCTGTCGTCCATCATTCTATAACCTCGTTCGTCCCCACGAGTCACCTCAGTGATGCTTCTTTTCTTCCCCAGCAGGAAGTCTCCACATCTGAGAGTTTGAAAGTCGGTCACTCCATTAACCCCCCCGATCCACGTTCCTCTCTCATCCTTAAAGAGAGAAACTCTCCACATTCTTCTCACCTCGCTTTATCTTTCCTCTCAGAGGGGAACTCGCTCCTTCCCTCTCTGATTGTGCAGGTCGGGGGGGGGGGGTAATTGGACAGCATAATGTGGCTGAATGATGGCGATGACATCCTGCTCGGATGAAAGAGGACAAAAGCTCGACTTGGATGAATAGTCTGCGTTTATGTCAGCACAGACTTTACTGAAGCGACTGGCTGCTGCTGCTGTTCAGCCGGAGAATATAAAGTCCGGAGGATCAGCTGAAGTCCAGAGGACGAACGACGTCTCGTCTGAACACGCTCAGTGACGAGTGAAGCAGAGAGGACGAGTCAATTCATCTGTTTATCAAACCACAGTCAGCATTTAGAATAAAGGTTGATTATCTGTTTCACGTCTGTTATTCACACAAGACAAGAAATCTCTTAAAATATTAAATTGTCTCTGGAAATCTGTGAAGGACATTTCTGACTTTGACATCTTAGAGACAAAACAATGAATCACTTACTCCCAATAATAAATCATCAATAATGAAAGGAACTGAATTCAAACCTTGTTCATAACTACGTCACAATGATCATTTGCATTATATGAGTTCTGATACCTTCCCTCCATGTCCCTTTACGTCAAACCAGTGTTTCCCAACAATATCTAACTTCTGCCATATTCTCCAGCTTGAGGTTTTGCTCCGTCGCTGCTTTGTGTAGCTTTGTGCAGATCCATCTGTTGTTTTATTACTTGTGTTATCGTCCATAAAGTTGTTACCGTCCAGACAGACAGTCAGACCTCAGAGTTGTGCACGTACCTGCAAGTGACATTGATGCTGATCG
>NC_047153.1:1191328-1196328 GCF_009819705.1 Hippoglossus hippoglossus | reverse complement strand
TCTCTGTGGGGTAAACAAACGACACAGGAGACGTAGGTCACGAGGCGGCATCGCTTGTCTCTGGAAATAGAAAACTGGGGAAGTATCTAGGTTCAGAGAAACGCTCCAGACGTTTGGGCTGAACCTTGAGGTTGAGTCGTATTCTCCGTCACGTGCTGTCGATTTTAAATACGAGTTTTTTTAGAGGTTCAGTTTCAGGCGACCTTCTCCCGCCGGCTCGGGGAGAAGGTCGGGGCGCTGGTGATGAGCCAACGGGACCACGCTCGTTGTGTTGTTAGTTTATCACAACTCGATGAGTCGGAGCCACGACAGGAACACACACACACACACACACACACACACACACACACACACACACATTGTCTGTGTGAACACGATATGTCAGGATCGCCTTGAGCAGTTTTTTCAAATTTTGTGCAAATATTCGCTTTCACTCGAGGATTAACTGATTCGATTTTGGTGGTCAAAGGTCAAGGTCAAGGTCACATGATATCTCTACCTGGACTGCTGACATTTGAAAGGTCAAAGGTTGAGAGGCTGTGGGTCGAGTTGATTCTTCACTGCAGCTTCACTGATGTCGTCCTCTGTGGTTCAGCTCGACTTCACTGTGTGTGTGTGTGTGTGTGTGTGTGTGTGTGTGTGTGTGTGTGTGTGTGTGTGTGTGTGTGTGTGTGTGTGTACGCCCCAATCTATTTCCGTCACAGATGTTTACTCTGAAGAAAGCGTTGTTGTTTTTCCTCCTCCCTCTTCTGCTCACACACACACACACACACACACACACACACACACACACACACACACACACACACACACACACACACACACACACACAACTGATGCATATCAAAGAAAATTGCTGCGTTCATTCCTGAACTCTGCGTCGTCTCTCAGGCACCGAACGTCTCTCAAAGCGTCTTTTTATCTTTTCAGTTGCATCATTGAATGAAGTGAGTGACTGTTGTTAAAGACGATAGAACCCAGGGATGACGACAAATGGCCAGGATACAATGGATATAGCAGTGTGTGTGTGTGTGTGTGTGTGTGTGTGTGTGTGTGTGTGTGTGTGTGTGTGTGTGTGTGTGTGTGTGTGTGTGTGTGTGTGTGTGTGCGTGTGACCGCTCAAGTAAAGTAAACCAGCCCCCTCTCTGTTGTCAAACTAAAACCTGGTTGTGTGGATGAAGCCGGACTCGGCTGCTGTCAGTGGAGGAACCTGGAGGCAGCAGCTGGAGGAGCTGGATGTTGTCGTGCATTAGAAACCTCAGAGGAGTCCGAACCAGGTCAATGAGGCTGATGTGAAGCTGGAGCAGAACCTGAGTCAGTGAGGAAAGTCACCAGAGCCATGAGCCGTGGGATTCTTCAGACCTGAGATCTTCAGTAACTGGTCACTGCTCACAAAGCGTTTCCGTCCCGTTTCACATTTTAAAGTTAAATTCAAAAGTTTCCTGTGTCTTTGGGTGTTTAATGTTGTTGCAGAATTTGTGACTGAAATAACATTTTAATCAGCTAATAATTATATAATTATCACTTCATGTGATGAGCAGCTTTAGTCTGTGCGTCTGATTGGCTCTTTGTTCGGCCGCCGGTGAAAATCCAGTTTGAGGATTGTGACAGAAACTCGTCACGTTAACGTATTTCCTCTGCGGCGCGTTTGTGTGTCTGTCTGTCTGTGTGTTTGTGTGTCTGTCTGTCTGTGTGTTTGTGTGTCTGTCTGTCTGTGTGTTTGTGTGTCTGTGTGTTTGTGTGTTTGTGTGTCTGTCTGTCTGTGTGTCTGTCTGTCTGTGTGTTTGTGTGTCTGTGTGTCTGTGTGTTTGTGGTATGTTGACATACAGCAGCACGTGTGTTGAAGGGTGAACAACAGGTTTGGATTCAGTCGCAGAGGAAACACTGAGGTCTGAAAAGTAAACGACAGTTTCTCTATATTCTGATTTAAATTAAAATGTTCTTTTCTTATGTTCTTTTCTGTAACTCCATGAATTTGTAGAAGTGAAAAACTGTGAGATCTGTTTTTATAACGAGGACAAATGATCTCAGTGAAGTGACAGTGTCCTGTAGCTGCTGTTCTCCCAAAACACAAAGATCAGCAGATCCAGGTTTCTGTGACAATCACTGTGACACATTGACAAGCAGCTCAGCTAATGACACGCACATTCACCGTGCCACACACAGACACACACATTCACCGTGCCACAGACACACACATTCACCGTGCCACAGACACACACACACACATTCACTGTGCCACAGACACACATTCACCATGCCACACACAGACACACACATTCACTGTGCCACAGACACACATTCACAGTGCCACACACACACACACACACACATTCACTGTGCCACAAACACACACACACATTCACCGTGCCACACACACACACAATCACCGTGCCACAGACACACACACATTCACAGTGCCACAGACACACACACACACACACACAATCACCGTGCCACAGACACACACACAATCACAGTGCCACAGACACACACACACATTCACCGTGCCACACACACACACACACACACACACACACACACACACACACACACACACACAGACACACACACACTCGACTCAGACCTGCAGCCGTGGGTTTTTCTGGGTGAAGAGTTTCTCCTTCATCAAACTGATGAAAAGTGGAGGATGAACCGATTCTTCTCGTTCACTGTTGATGAAAAGAAATGATTGTGTCGCAGCGATTCTGTCAAATAATCCAAACTCATCACAACCGCTGTGGTCAAGTGTCAAACCAAGGGAATCGAACAAGAAGCACTGATGCTGCTTCGTTCCGTGGACTCTGATTGGTTATTTCACTTTTGACACGAGGGCAGTTCTCACTCACGCAGGATTTACATTTGAGTTTGATTTAAATATTTTAAAAACTGAATGACAACTAACAATTATTAAAATTTTCAGGTAATTGACACAATCGTTTTTTGCAGGAAAAGAACGACCTGCTTTATGCTTTATGATTTAAATGCATATTTCTGTTTCCTGTGAAAAACGTAGGATACATTCTGTGGGATTTTATAATTTAAGGTTCTTCTGGGCCTAAAGTTAAGGATATAACAAGTGAAAATTAATAATGAAAGTGGTTATTAATTTTTATACTAAACCATAAAATTAAAACAAAACAAACTCCTGAGGTAGAGTGGCTCGTCTAAAGGTCGGTGGTTCGATCCCCTGTGTGTGAATGAGTATGACCTGTAGTTTAAATTGGAAAAGTCCTGGAAAACTGGACGTTCAACACAAATCTGCACTTGGATTTTTCTTGCCGAGTATTTAATTCACGATGTCTCTTCAAACCTCGAGTCTGGTTTCTAATCAGGAAACCAGACTGAAGGCAGAGGCTGATGTGTCTCATCTTCTGATCCATTAATCACGCTGACGTGTCACTTTAGCTCCGTCACGTTGGGCCTCCAGCTGCAGCTTCAGCCTCGCACCTTCTCACACAGGAGCCGTAACGAAGCAGAAGCTCTTAGTGAGGACGCTCGGTCACAGTTAGTCCTGCGGGAGTTTCCTGAGAAGCCTTCGAGCAGAATGGATGAGGATAAACTAACAAACTAACAAGCGCCGTCTTTGGGGGCTCAGTAAAGGAGCCTAATGGGAGCAGGGGGGGGGGGGGGGTGTTTGAACGCCGACTCTCTGTAATGAACGACCCTGACCTCCTCTCCCTCCTCGTCTGTTGCAGCTGAATCCGCCGGGCCTGCTGGCTATGCCCCGGAGCCCCACCTCCAGTGAGGATGAGATGGCCCAGAGCTTTTCAGACTACTCCGACGACTGCGCCTCCGACAGCTCCAGAGAAGAGACCATCTACGAGACCATAAGGGCCACGGCCGAGCAGTCGGCGCACCACATGGACGACATTCACACAAACACGCAGGTCGTCCGCGTCCTCATCCCCGACCTGCAGCAGACGGTGAGTGTCCGTCTTATTAACGTGTGTGTGATGGGTCAGACTTTCTGTTGATCCACTGGAGAATCTTATCTTTACATTTTATCTCCAAGCACAACATGTCAAAGCTGAATTATGTTTTATCATCGGTGTTAATGTTTTAACAGAAGTGTTCATCTTGTGGTGATGTTCCCAGGAGCTCACCCATACACACTCTCGACCAATCACGAGTCAGTATCATCTGTCAATCACGAGTCAGTGTCATCTGTCAATCACGAGTCAGTGTCATCTGTCAATCACGAGTCAGTGTCATCTGTCAATCACGAGTCAGTATCATCTGTCAATCACGAGTCAGTGTCATCTGTCAATCACGAGTCAGTATCATCTGTCAATCACGAGTCAGTGTCATCTGTCAATCATGACGTCTCAGCTCGTTTTTATATGATCAAATAACGAACTAATTCTCGAAGGATGTTCTCTTGTAGCTTCTGGATATTTGAAATATACAGTGGAGTGTGAAGTATGTTTTTTAACTTTAATTTTCAACAGCTGTTTCCTTCAGTCAAAATTGCGTAGTGTCACTTTAATTTATATAAAATTAGTTATTTCTAATAAATTTATTAATTTCTCAACAGACGTCAAGTGGATGTTTAAAAAAACGTTGTCGTTTGGACACGTGTTTGACGACCAGCTACGATCCAGATTTACTCGTCGCCATCCGCTGCTTTATGGTCTGTTTGACTCTAAATGATCATAACTCACTAAATGAACATCAGCTGTTTGAAGAAGACTTGAAACTAGAGACTGAGACAGAAACTCCTGAATGTTTCCTGACGTTATAAAGTGAGAAGTAGAGTCACTTTCTATAGACTTCTATAGAAACTACCAGAGGAGTCGCCCCCTGCTGGTCAGTACACAGAAGACAGGTTTCAGGGACTTCCTCATTGGCTTCACTTTCTGGACCAAGCGTCTATGTTCATTTTCAAACACAGTCTATCGTACCTACTTTACGTTAAAGTTCACATGCATCTCAGTAAGGTGCTTATTTTGAACTGTTCTTACATAATTAGTGTTTCTTTGTTTGGTTTTTATTTAGAC